>NC_092167.1:44329084-44449084 GCF_045791955.1 Oncorhynchus clarkii lewisi
ATCACACACACAAACACAGCTGCTGCCTCCCGTCTCGTGTGTGTGTACACAGTGTGTGTGTACACAGTGTGTGTGTACACAGTGGTGAGTCCTGGGGTCCCTGGCCCGTGTGTGTGTACGCAGTGTTGAGTCCTGGGGTCCCTGGCCCGTGTTTGTACGTAGTGGTGAAGACTGGGGTCCCTGGCCCGTGTGTGTGTACGTAGTGTTGAGTCATGGGGTGTGACGACAGCTGCTGACCGGTGTAAGAGCCGTAGTGCCGCGATTCAGTATTGTGGATTAGCACGCCGGCGTGAATACTGAGACGACATCACAGCCAATCACATATTCATGGGAAATTCAATTTCTTCTACCACCGCGCCGGGATGATTTGGCTCGACAAAAGGGTCTATCTCACCCAGAAAATTGTCTCAAATTGAAAAGCCAGACGAGGGAAGTGTTTAGAAAGGAGAGAGGGACTGAAACAGTCAACAGGAGCATTTCTAATATAGTACAGTATGGCTGTTGTATTCCTCCCCATTGTGAGAGCAAGCTCATTTTGACTGTCTATTCTTGTAGACGCTGACGACAGTCGAGTGTAGTGCAGCAATCACCTTGCATAGATATAGATATAGATATAAATATAGATATACAGGCCTGTCATTGGCAGGCGCCGCTCGTAAAACCGTCTGGGCAGGCAGGTAGCCGAGTTGTTAAGAGCGTTGGACCGGTAACAGAAAGGTTGTTGGTTTGAATCCCTTGAGCCCTTGAGCAAGGCACTTAATTGATCCCGTAAGTCACTCTGGATAAGAGCATCTGCTAAATGCCACCCCCCAAAAAAAGAGTAAGTAATTGTCCTGATGATAATGAATAAGGCCCTGAGAGACCCATGTTGTGTAGATGCTGAAACACTAATTGGAGCCAGTCAACATTTCACACTGACACAAGATAATCTGATTTTATTTCCTCCCAGTGGTGCTGCCACTTTATATAGTGATGAAGGTTTTCTTTTCAGGGGTTACCGGAAACAGAGCATTCTGGGAGTTCAGACGAGGGTCTTCCTGCTCCCCGAGGCGAAGCTCAGCCCCAAGTATACCACAGTTTGGGATTTGATGACAGGTGTAAAATGAGACCGGTGAGAGAGAGAGAGAAGAGAAGAGAGAGAGAGAGAGCGAGAGAGAGACTGCAGAGATTTCCTAAGATTCCACGACACTCCCCGGTGTGGCCAAAACAGAACACCACGACACCCCCCAGTGTGGCCAAAACAGAACACCACGACACCCCCCAGTGTGGTCAACACAGAACACCACGACACTCCCCAGTGTGGTCAACACAGAACACCACGACACTCCCCAGTGTGGCCAAAACAGAACACCACGACACCACCCAGTGTGGTCAACACAGAACACCACGACACTCCCCGGTGTGGTCAACACAGAACACCACGACACCCCCCAGTGTGGTCAACACAGAACACCACGACACTCCCCAGTGTGGTCAACACAGAACACCACGACACCCCCCAGTGTGGTCAACACAGAACACCACGACACTCCCCGGTGTGGTCAACACAGAACACCACGACACTCCCCAGTGTGGTCAACACAGAACACCACGACACCCCCCAGTGTGGTCAACACAGAACACCACGACACTCCCCGGTGTGGCCAAAACAGAACACCACGACACCCCCCAGTGTGGCCAAAACAGAACACCACGACACCCCCCAGTGTGGTCAACACAGAACACCACGACACTCCCCAGTGTGGTCAACACAGAACACCACGACACTCCCCAGTGTGGTCAACACAGAACACCACGACACTCCCCAGTGTGGCCAAAACAGAACACCACGACACCCCCCAGTGTGGTCAACACAGAACACCACGACACTCCCCGGTGTGGTCAACACAGAACACCACGACACTCCCCAGTGTGGTCAACACAGAACACCACGACACCCCCCAGTGTGGTCAACACAGAACACCACGACACTCCCCAGTGTGGTCAACACAGAACACCACGACACTCCCCAGTGTGGCCAAAACAGAACACCACGACACCCCCCAGTGTGGTCAACACAGAACACCACGACACTCCCCGGTGTGGTCAACACAGAACACCACGACACCCCCCAGTGTGGCCAACACAGAACACCACGACACTCCCCGGTGTGGTCAACACAGAACACCACGACACTCCCCGGTGTGGTCAACACAGAACACCACGACACCCCCCAGTGTGGCCAACACAGAACACCACGACACTCCCCGGTGTGGTCAACACAGAACACCACGACACTCCCCGGTGTGGTCAACACAGAACACCACGACACTCCCCAGTGTGTCCAAAACAGAACACCACGACACCCCCCAGTGTGGTCAACACAGAACACCACGACACTCCCCGGTGTGGTCAACACAGAACACCACGACACTCCCCAGTGTGGTCAACACAGAACACCACGACACCCCCCAGTGTGGTCAACACAGAACACCACGACACTCCCTGGTGTGGTCAACACAGAACACCACGACACTCCCCAGTGTGGCCAAAACAGAACACCACGACACCCCCCGGTGTGGTCAACACAGAACACCACGACACTCCCCGGTGTGGTCAACACAGAACACCACAACACCCCCCAGTGTGGCCAACACAGAACACCACGACACTCCCCGGTGTGGTCAACACAGAACACCACGACACTCCCCGGTGTGGTCAACACAGAACACCACGACACCCCCCAGTGTGGCCAACACAGAACACCACGACACTCCCCGGTGTGGTCAACACAGAACACCACGACACTCCCCGGTGTGGCCAACACAGAACACCACGACACTCCCCTGTGTGGTCAACACAGAACACCACGACACTCCCCGGTGTGGCCAACACAGAACACCACGACACTCCCATGTGTGGTCAACACAGAACACCACGACACTCCCCGGTGTGGTCAACACAAAACACCACGACACTCCCCGGTCTGGCCAACGCAGGACACCAAAACACCACCGGCAAAACACATCTACACAAAAAGTCACACCCCTGCATTCAAACACACAAACATTTGATATCAAACCATAATTTAAAATTACACACTAACATATTCAACAACACACTGTGGACTGTGGACACAACACACTATGGACTAGAGCAGCGAAATGTGTGTGTGTGTGTGTGTGTGTGCGTGCGTGTGTGCGTGCGTGTGTGCGTGCGTGCGTGCGTGCGTCTGTGCGTGCGTATGTGTGTGGCAGACGGAAGCTGAGGTTTATAAGGAAAACGGGGAACGGTTTTACAGATCTGTAACACACCAGATGGAATAGCCTCTTTCCATGGGCCGCTGGAATGGGAAAAACACTCTATTTGTCTTCTTATAACTGTCACAGAGGGCCAGGGTGTTACTTTCCATGACCGGATGGATGCAGTTTAAATTCATTAGTTATATTGTTGCATAATCTAGTCTCTATGTGTATGTACAATAGTGTTTGTACTCCGACGTAGGACAGAGGCCTTGGACGTAGGACAGAGGCCTTGGACGTAGGACAGAGGCCTTGGACGTAGGACAGAGGCCTTGGACGTAGGACAGAGGCCTAGGACGTAGGACAGAGGCCTAGGACGTAGGACAGAGGCCTAGGAAGTAGGACAGAGGCCTTGGACGTAAGACAGAGGCCTTGGACGTAGGACAGAGGCCTTGGATGTAGGACAGAGGCCTAGGAAGTAGGACAGAGGCCTTGGACGTAGGACAGAGGCCTAGGAAGTAGGACAGAGGCCTTGGACGTAGGACAGAGGCCTTGGACGTAGGACAGAGGCCTTGGACGTAGGACAGAGGCCTAGGACGTAGGACAGAGGCCTAGGACGTAGGACAGAGGCCTTGGACGTAGGACAGAGGCCTTGGACGTAGGACAGAGGCCTAGGACGTAGGACAGAGGCCTAGGATGTAGGACAGAGGCCTAGGACGTAGGACAGAGGCCTTGGATGTAGGACAGAGTCCTAGGACGTAGGACAGAGGCCTAGGACGTTGGATAGAGCCCTAGGACGTAGGACAGAGGCCTAGGACGTAGGACAGAAGCCTAGGACGTAGGACAGAGGCCTAGGACAGAGGCCTAGGACGTAGGACAGACGCCTAGGACGTAGGACAGAGGCCTAGGAAGTAGGACAGAGGCCTTGGACGTAGGACAGAGGCCTTGGACGTAGGACAGAGGCCTAGGACGTAGGACAGAGGCCTTGGACGTAGGACAGAGGCCTAGGACGTAGGACAGAGGCCTAGGATGTAGGACAGAGGCCTTGGACGTAGGACAGAGGCCTAGGAAGTAGGACAGAGGCCTTGGACGTAGGACAGAGGCCTAGAACGTAGGACAGAGGCCTTGGACGTAGGACAGAGGCCTAGGACGTAGGACAGAGGCCTAGGACGTAGGACAGTGGCCTAGGACGTAGGACAGAGGCCTAGGACGTAGGACAGAGGCCTTGGATGTAGGACAGAGGCCTAGGACGTAGGACAGAGGCCTAGGACGTAGGACAGAGGCCTAGGACGTAGGATAGAGGCCTAGGACGTAGGACAGAAGCCTAGGACGTAGGACAGAGGCCTAGGACAGAGGCCTAGGACAGAGGCCTAGGACGTAGGACAGAGGCCTAGGACGTAGGACAGAGGCCTTTGACGTAGGACCTAGGCCTAAGACGTAGGACAGAGGCCTAGGACGTAGGACAGAGGACTAGGACGTAGAACAGAGGCCTTGGACGTAGGAGAGAGGCCTAGGACGTAGGACAGAGGCCTAGGACGTAGGACAGAGGCCTAGGATGTAGGACAGAGGCCTAGGACGTAGGACAGAGGCCTAGGACGTAGGACAGAGGCCTAGGACGTAGGACAGAGGCCTAGGACGTAGGACAGAAGCCTAGGACGTAGGACAGAGGCCTAGGACGTAGGACAGAGGCCTAGGACGTAGGACAGAGGCCTAGGACGTAGGACAGAGGCCTAGGACGTAGGATAAACTTCCACCGGATCCATCACAGGCAGCTTTTGCTTCCTTGACACAATTGAACAAGTATTTTTTTGGTTGTGTGTCGGTGTGACAACGTCGTGCGGGAAAAGAGAAAGGATCACGTGAAAAGAGGATTAAACAAAAGGAGAAGCCGCAGGGCAGCTTGAATCCCCTCCTCCAGGCCCTCTCCTGCTTTGGTGCTCAACTCTAGTGTTGTTCACCTCAGCCCCAGCACACTGAGACAATCAGTTGCGTTTTCCCTTCACAACTAACACACGCTGGACACCGGATTTGCATACAAACAGCCTGTCCAAATACACACAGGAGAAGGCAGAGCGAGATGGACAGGGAGAGGAGTGTGTGGGGGGGGGGGGGGGTAGATTGTGTGTGTGTGTGTCCGTGTCCCTGTTTGTGTGTTTTTGCTAGACTCTCCCTGATGCTGACGGCTTTGGATTGAACCCAGAATGTGATTAGCTGAGTGATGCACTGCCTCTCTGTTTACCCCAGCGTTATTCTGAGGAGACACCCACTCCTTTCGCTCCCTTCCCGCGCTCCTGTCCCGCGCTCCCTCGGAAAAACAAAGACCCAACTGCAATAAATAACAGCACAGCTGAGGCTCTGGGATCAAATCACTCTCCTTCTCATTCCTGGGCGGTGGCAGACGGGACACTTTGGTGGAATTACTTTTGCTAAAGTTACCTGGGAAACAGATAAGACCATAAACCATAAGACCATAAGACCATAAACAACCAGGACAGGACGGAGGGATATTCAGAGATTTAGAGAGTGTTTTTATAACAAGCTACTGACTGTCATATACTGTGGTGATAATGGACAGGCTGAAAACGTGCTAAAGGTAGATATGGGCTATTTTGACATCATGACTGCTAAGCCAGAAAGGCCAATGCTCACTGACTTCTGGGTGATTTGTGATGTTTTATTTGTGCTTACCATGACTGTGATTTTGTATTCTAATGAATGTATATACACTACCGGTCAAACGTTTTAGAACACTTCCTCATTCAAGGGTTTTTCTTTATTTTTTACTATTTTCTACATTTTAGAATAACAGTGAAGACATCAACACTATGATATAACACATATGGAATCATGTAGTAACCAAAAATGTGTTAAACAAATCAAAATATATTTTAGATTTGAGATTCTTCAAAGTAGCCACTCTTTGCCTTGATGACAGCTTTGCACACTCTTGGCATTCTCTCAACTAGCTTCATGAGGTAGTCACCTGGAATGCATTTCAATTAACAGGTGTGCCTTTTAAAAGTTAATTTGTGAAATGTCTTTCCTTCTTAATGTGTTTGAGCAAATCAGTTGTGTTGTGACAAGGTAGGGGGGGTATACAGCAGATATCCCTATTTGGTAAAAGATCAAGTCCATATTATGGCAAGAACGGCGCAAATGAGCAAAGAGAAAACAGTCCATCATTACTTTAAGACATGAAGGTCAGTCAATCCGGAAAATTAAGAACTTTGAACGTTTCTTCAAGTGCAGTAGCAAAAACCATCAGCCGCTACGATGAAACTGGCTCTCATGAGGACCGCCACAGGAAGACCCAGAGTTACCTCTGCTGTAGAGGATAAGTTCATTAGAGTTAATGGCACGTCATATTGCAGACCAATGCTTCACAGACTTAAAGTAACAGACACATCTCAACATCAACTGTTCAGAAGAGACTGCATGAATCAGGCCTTCATGGTCGAATTGCTGCAAAGAAACACCTACTAAAGGAAACCAATAAGAAGAAGAGACTTGCTTGGGCCAAGAAACATGAGCAATGGACATTAGACCGGTGGAAACATGTAATTTGGTCTGATGAGTCCAAATTTGAGATTTTTGCTTCAAACCACTGTGTCTTTGTGAAACGCGGTGTGGATGAACGGATGATCTCTGCATGTGTATTTCCCACCGTAAAGCATGGAGGACGAGGTGTTATGGTGTAGGGGTGCTTTGCTGGGGACACTGTCAGTGATTTATTTAGAATTCAAGGCACACTTAACCAGCATGGCTACCACAGCATTCTGCAGCGATATGCCATCCCATCTGGTTTGGGTTTAGTGGGACTATCATTTGTTTTTCAACAGCACAATGACCCAACACACCTCCAGGCTGTGTAAGGGCTATTTTACCGAGAAAGAGAGTGATGGAGTGCTGCATCAGATGACCTGGCCTCCACAATCACCTGACCTCAACCAAATTGAGATGGTTTGGGATGAGACAGGGGGAAGGAAAAGCAGCCAACAAGTGCTCAGCATATGTGGGAACTCCTTCAAGACTGCTGGAAAAGCATTCCAGGTGAAGCTGGTTGAGAGAATGACAAGATAGTGCAAAGCTGTCGTCAAGGCAAAGAGTGGCTACTTTGAAGAATATATTTTGATTTTGATTTGTTTAACACTGTCTTGGTTACTACATGATTCCATATGTGTTATTTCATAGTTTTGATGTCTTCACTATTATTCTACAATGTAGAAAATAGTAAAACTAAAGAAAATGAGTAGGTGTTCAAAAATGTTGGACCGGTAGTGTGTATACATTCATTAGAATATATATATACAGTGCCTTGCGAAAGTATTCGGCCCCCTTGAACTTTGCGACCTTTTGCCACATTTCAGGCTTCAAACATAAAGATATAAAACTGTATTTTTTTGTGAAGAATCAACAAGTGGGACACAATCATGAAGTGGAACGACATTTATTGGATATTTCAAACTTTTTTAACAAATCAAAAACTGAAAAATTGGGCGTGCAAAATTATTCAGCCCCCTTAAGTTAATACTTTGTAGCGCCACCTTTTGCTGCGATTACAGCTGTAAGTCACTTGGGGTATGTCTCTATCAGTTTTGCACATCGAGAGACTGACATTTTTTCCCATTCCTCCTTGCAAAACAGCTCGAGCTCAGTGAGGTTGGATGGAGAGCATTTGTGAACAGCAGTTTTCAGTTCTTTCCACAGATTCTCGATTGGATTCAGGTCTGGACTTTGACTTGGCCATTCTAACACCTGGATATGTTTATTTTTGAACCATTCCATTGTAGATTTTGCTTTATGTTTTGGATCATTGTCTTGTTGGAAGACAAATCTCCGTCCCAGTCTCAGGTCTTTTGCAGACTCCATCAGGTTTTCTTCCAGAATGGTCCTGTATTTGGCTCCATCCATCTTCCCATCAATTTGAACCATCTTCCCTGTCCCTGCTGAAGAAAAGCAGGCCCAAACCATGATGCTGCCACCACCATGTTTGACAGTGGGGATGGTGTGTTCAGGGTGATGAGCTGTGTTGCTTTTACGCAAAACATAACGTTTTGCATTGTTGCCAAAAAGTTCAATTTTGGTTTCATCTGACCAGAGCACCTTCTTCCACATGTTTGGTGTGTCTCCCAGGTGGCTTGTGGCAAACTTTAAACGACACTTTTTATGGATATCTTTAAGAAATGGCTTTCTTCTTGCCACTCTTCCATAAAGGCCAGATTTGTGCAATATACGACTGATTGTTGTCCTATGGACAGAGTCTCCCACCTCAGCTGTAGATCTCTGCAGTTCATCCAGAGTGATCATGGGCCTCTTGGCTGCATCTCTGATCAGTCTTCTCCTTGTATGAGCTGAAAGTTTAGAGGGACGGCCAGGTCTTGGTAGATTTGCAGTGGTCTGATACTCCTTCCATTTCAATATTATCGCTTGCACAGTGCTCCTTGGGATGTTTAAAGCTTGGGAAATCTTTTTGTATCCAAATCCGGCTTTAAACTTCTTCACAACAGTATCTCGGACCTGCCTGGTGTGTTCCTTGTTCTTCATGATGCTCTCTGCGCTTTTAACGGACCTCTGAGACTATCACAGTGCAGGTGCATTTATACGGAGACTTGATTACACACAGGTGGATTGTATTTATCATCATTAGTCATTTAGGTCAACATCGGATCATTCAGAGATCCTCACTGAACTTCTGGAGAGAGTTTGCTGCACTGAAAGTAAAGGGGCTGAAAAATTTTGCACGCCCAATTTTTCAGTTTTTGATTTGTTAAAAAAAGTTTGAAATATCCAATAAATGTCGTTCCACTTCATGATTGTGTCCCACTTGTTGTTGATTCTTCACAAAAAAATACAGTTTTATATCTTTATGTTTGAAGCCTGAAATGTGGCAAAAGGTCGCAAAGTTCAAGGCGGCCGAATACTTTCGCAAGGCACTGTATATATATATATAGTGGTAATGTTTATTTTATATTGTGTTATGAAGGGCACATTTGTAAAAGAGACTTAGGTCTCAATATGTCTTCCCTGTCAAAATAAAGGTTAAATAAAATCAACTATCATACATGATGCATTTGGGAATCTATAGGTTCTGCTAATGTATAGTTCAGGATATCATTTAACATTTTAATGTATGCTATACATTGAAAAACCTATTATGGCACATCCGATGGTAGGCTACCTGATGTTTCTCAGTGACAGTAATTTGGTCATAACTATCACCACGCTATGTGTTTTCTTGGATGCTGTGCAGAACGTCTAAATTTACCAACAGCAAATGTTTTGATAATCCAACGCTCAAAACAATAATTCAATTTGTCGGCGCTCTCCACTTTTCTCTGTGCATCCCACAACATCCTAATCGTTCAGGCTACAGTTAGCGGAAAGCAGCGAAAGCCATATAATAACTTGCACTAAAGAATATGGTGGTATTGCCGTGTTGTGAGATGCTATCATTGGCCGTGTCTTTTTCATGTAAAAGAGGGATCTATTTTTGACAAGCTCGTTTGTCGCACCGCCCAAGGAACATGAACATGAAAAGAGCCCACCACGTTTTCTTCTCTCACTCCTCTCTTTCTCTTTTCTTTTTCTCCTCTCTTTCTCGTTTTTTCCTCTTACTTCTCTCTCTCTCTTACGTCTTTCTCTCTCCATTTCTCCTCTCCTCTTTCTTTCTATTCTCTTTCTCTCTTGCTCCTCTCTCTCTCTCCTCTCTTTCTCTTTTTTCTCTCTCCTCTCTTTTCTCCCTTTTCTTTCTCCTCTCTTTCTCTCTCCTCTCTTTCTCTCTCCTCTCCTCTCTCCTCTCTTTCTCTCTCTCCTCTCTTTCTCTCTCTCTCTCTTTCTCTCCTCTCTCTCTTTCTCTCTCCTCTCTTTCTCCCTCTCTTCTATCTTTCTCTCTCTCCTCTTTCTCCTCTTTCTCTCTTTCTCCTCTCTCTCCTCTCTCTCTCTCCTCTCTCTCCTCCTCTCTTCTATCTTTCTCTCTCTCCTCTTTCTCTCTTTCTCCTCTCTCTCTCTCCTCCTCTCTTCTATCTTTCTCTCTCTCCTCTTTCTCCTCTCTCTCTCTCCTCTCTCTCCTCCTATCTTTCTCTCTCTCCTCTTTCTCCTCTGTTTCTCCTCTCTATCTTTTTTTCCCCTTCTTCTCCGTCTTCTTCTTCCTCCATTCTCCTCCTCCTCCGGGACATGGGGCGTGCTAATTGATATCAAGGTGAGTCACAAACAGTTCACCATTTCCTGAGGAAGTTATTCCTGGCAAGTGTCCGTCCGTCAACTCATACAAATTCCCACCTGGATGTGTGAGTGCTGGTTTGGCACGGTAGCAGGGCACGTACATCACCACAAGAGAACTTGGGTGGCAGAACCGCGTTTCAACCATGTTTCTGGGGTTGAGTTACGTCTGGACTCCTGTTATTAGTTTGACTGCTGCCAACTGACACAGAACCCATCTAGGGCCAGGGCGCAATATTTGGAAAACCCAGTCTGTTCCACCAATAGAGACAAGTCCAATGAAAAAGGAAGGAGACGATAGGTCTGACAGTAGACATGTTGTCAGTATAATAAACAAAGCAACAAGAAGATAGGCCAGACAGTAGACATGTTGTCAGTATAATAAACAAAGCAACAAGAAGATAGGCCAGACAGTAGACATGTTGTCAATATAATAAACAAAGCAACAAGAAGATAGGCCAGACAGTAGACATGTTGACAGTATAATAAACAAAGAAACAAGAAGATAGGCCAGACAGTAGACATGTTGTCAATATAATAAACAAAGCAACAAGAAGATAGGCCAGACAGTAGACATGTTGTCAGTATAATAAACAAAGCAACAAGAAGATAGGCCAGACAGTAGACATGTTGTCAATATAATAAACAAAGCAACAAGAAGATAGGCCAGACAGTAGACATGTTGACAGTATAATAAACAAAGCAACAAGAAGATAGGCCAGACAGTAGACATGTTGACAGTATAATAAACAAAGCAACAAGAAGATAGGCCAGACAGTAGACATGTTGTCAGTATAATAAACAAAGCAACAAGAAGATAGGCCAGACAGTAGACATGTTGACAGTATAATAAACAAAGCAACAAGAAGATAGGCCAGACAGTAGACATGTTGTCAGTATAATAAACAAAGCAACAAGAAGATAGGCCAGACAGTAGACATGTTGTCAGTATAATAAACAAAGCAACAAGAAGATAGGCCAGACAGTAGACATGTTGTCAATATAATAAACAAAGAAACAAGAAGATAGGCCAGACAGTAGACATGTTGACAGTATAATAAACAAAGCAACAAGAAGATAGGCCAGACAGTAGACATGTTGTCAGTATAATAAACAAAGCAACAAGAAGATAGGCCAGACAGTAGACATGTTGACAGTATAATAAACAAAGCAACAAGAAGATAGGCCAGACAGTAGACATGTTGTCAGTATAATAAACAAAGCAACAAGAAGATAGGCCAGACAGTAGACATGTTGTCAATATAATAAACAAAGCAACAAGAAGATAGGCCAGACAGTAGACATGTTGACAGTATAATAAACAAAGCAACAAGAAGATAGGCCAGACAGTAGACATGTTGACAGTATAATAAACAAAGAAACAAGAAGATAGGCCAGACAGTAGACATGTTGTCAGTATAATAAACAAAGCAACAAGAAGATAGGCCAGACAGTAGACATGTTGTCAGTATAATAAACAAAGCAACAAGAAGATAGGCCAGACAGTAGACATGTTGTCAGTATAATAAACAAAGCAACAAGAAGATAGGCCAGACAGTAGACATGTTGTCAGTATAATAAACAAAGAAACAAGAGATAGGCCAGACAGTAGACATGTTGTCAGTATAATAAACAAAGCAACAAGAAGATAGGCCAGACAGTAGACATGTTGTCAGTATAATAAACAAAGAAACAAGAAGATAGGCCAGACAGTAGACATGTTGTCAGTATAATAAACAAAGCAACAAGAAGATAGGCCAGACAGTAGACATGTTGTCAGTATAATAAACAAAGCAACAAGACGATAGGCCAGACAGTAGACATGTTGACAGTATAATAAACAAAGCAACAAGAAGATAGGCCAGACAGTAGACATGTTGTCAGTATAATAAACAAAGCAACAAGAAGATAGGCCAGACAGTAGACATGTTGACAGTATAATAAACAAAGCAACAAGAAGATAGGCCAGACAGTAGACATGTTGTCAGTATAATAAACAAAGCAACAAGAAGATAGGCCAGACAGTAGACATGTTGTCAGTATAATAAACAAAGCAACAAGAAGATAGGCCAGACAGTAGACATGTTGCCAATATAATAAACAAAGCAACAAGAAGATAGGCCAGACAGTAGACATGTTGTCAATATAATAAACAAAGCAACAAGAAGATAGGCCAGACAGTAGACATGTTGTCAATATAATAAACAAAGAAACAAGAAGATAGGCCAGACAGTAGACATGTTGACAGTATAATAAACAAAGCAACAAGAAGATAGGCCAGACAGTAGACATGTTGTCAGTATAATAAACAAAGCAACAAGAAGATAGGCCAGACAGTAGACATGTTGTCAGTATAATAAACAAAGCAACAAGAAGATAGGCCAGACAGTAGACATGTTGTCAGTATAATAAACAAAGCAACAAGAAGATAGGCCAGACAGTAGACATGTTGTCAGTATAATAAACAAAGCAACAAGAAGATAGGCCAGACAGACATGTTGTCAGTATAATAAACAAAGCAACAAGAAGATAGGCCAGACAGTAGACATGTTGTCAGTATAATAAACAAAGCAACAAGAAGATAGGCCAGACAGTAGACATGTTGACAGTATAATAAACAAAGCAACAAGAAGATAGGCCAGACAGTAGACATGTTGACAGTATAATAAACAAAGCAACAAGAAGATAGGCCAGACAGTAGACATGTTGTCAGTATAATAAACAAAGCAACAAGAAGATAGGCCAGACAGTAGACATGTTGCCAATATAATAAACAAAGAAACAAGAAGATAGGCCTGAATCAAAGATGAACCTGTCAACAATGACAAAGAATTTGGTCAAATGCAGGAGGGAAAAATAGTGTGAGAAACGATGCAGTAACTCCTGGTGAGACAGACAGGTGCAGGACAGTGTCTCACACCTGGTGCGACAGACAGGTATAGTATAAAGTGCCTGGCCAGAATCCAATCTTCAATCCGTGAGGATGTTAGTGAGGAGCAGATGAGAGGGAGGGATCCCTGCTGAGCCACTACGGGATCTATCTCACCGTGTCGCTACATAACCCCTCCCTCCTATTAGATTGATCTCTACTGTACCAGACCAGCAGCAGGGCATCAACACACACACACACACACACACACACACACACACACACACACACACACCAAATCCAGAGACCTTTCAATGGTTGAAAGAGTGTAGGTCTCTCAGTGTCAGTTTGAAGAACAGCAGGAGGTACCAGCCCATTCTGATGCTATTCACAAACATCTCACATCCACTGGATGACCCCTACAGAATTCCAGCCTTGTTGTCACGGCAACCCCAGGAACTTTTACTTTCCCCACACTCCTACACAACACTGAGGAGGAAGAAAAGGGACGCCACACAAAACAACTTCAATAGGAAACATTTTTAAAAAGTCCCCATCTCCAGGAAGAAACTAAGCACATATAAAACGCAAGAAACTCACAGTAAAGAACGTCAATCAAAGAAGAATGGTGGAGTAGGTAGAGGTAAAAAATAGAAGACGGAAAACGTAACTGTCCATTGTGCCAAGGCCTGCCAGGTGGGTTGTTTTCCCCGTTGCCGGGAGACCACCCCCCATCCCAAACACACACATTCCTAGAATTGGTCATTTCATTCTGAATAGTTTCCAGCTCCCCAAGATGGGGATGTGTTCATGTGAGCCCGCAAAATAAAGAGAGAAAGGGAAAGGACGGGAGAGAGTGAGAGGGGAGAGAGAGAGAGGAGAGAGAGAGAGGAGAGAGAGAGAGAGAGAGAGAGAGAGGAGAGAGAGGAGAGAGAGTGCAAGAAAGAGAGAGGAGAGAGAGAGGAGAGAGGAGAGAGAGAGGAGAGAGAGAGAGGAGAGAGAGAGAGAGAGAGAGAGAGGAGAGAGAGTGCAAGAAAGAGAGAGAGAGAGAGGAGAGAGGGAGAGGAGAGAGGGAGAGGAGAGAGAGAGAGAGGGAGAGAGAGGAGAGAGTGAGAGAGGAGAGAGAGTGCAAGAAAGAGAGAGAGAGAGAGAGATAATGCCTCGAGTCAGAGGGAGAGGGAGAGTGACCAGGGTGGAAGGGGGCTTCAGGGCCTCTATGACAAAAACGGGCAAGGGCAAAGGTCAAGCGCATCATAAAGGACCCCACACACAATCTTGCCCAATGTGTTGAGATGCTGCCCTCCGGAGGGATATAGGGTCCCACTGTTCAGTAGAATAGAAGCTGGGCAAGATTCATTCCATCAGCCATCGGGCTGCTGAACAGTGGGACATAGGACAGACGCAGGCCCAACGTAACCTGTACTAACTGTCCCGTTTTCCATATCGTATTTATTGTGTTGTGTGTATTTGTATGGACAATAAAGTCGTGTATATTGTATCGGAACGACAGAAGGCAAGAACAAATGAAGAGAGAAGGCAGGAGAAAAGAGAAACCAGGAAAGAGGAGAATTTCACCACCTCCTTGGGAGCAACAGAATCTGGATAACAACCTCATCACCCTGCTCCTGCCAGCCCCATCAGAACAATCTGGAAGAAAAACTTCTAAACACTGTGCTTTACCACCCAGGGAACACCAGGCATCACTTAGTGTACTCCCTAGTTAGCTCTCATCTCTAATGCTAGTGTAGCATCCTGCCTAACCTAGTCTGCCTGGTTCACCATGGGGTTGACAGGAAGGCCTCGCTACAGTACAGAAGGCATGTGTGTCATGTATAGATGGTTTGTGCCAAATAGTGAACCAAGCCAAATAGTGCACAAAGCCAAATAGTGCACCAAGCCAAAAATAGTGCACCTAGCCAAATAGTGCACCAAGCCAAATAGTGCATCAAGCCAAAAATAGTGCACCTAGCCAAATAGTGCACCAAGCCAAATAGTGCATCAAGCCAAAAATAGTGCACCTAGCCAAATAGTGCACCTAGCCAAATAGTGCACCTAGCCAAAAATAGTGCATCAAGCCAAAAATAGTGCACCTAGCCAAATAGTGCACCTAGCCAAATAGTGCACCTAGCCAAATAGTGCACCTAGCCAAATAGGCACCTAGCCAAATAGCGTATCAATCCACAGTAGCGAAGATAGATGAGACAATAACTTTGCATGAGACTCTCTAAGGTGTATCATTCAGATCAACAGCAGTAAGTAGCCACTAGTTAATACATACATTAGGTCTAGAGCTGAAGGACTGTATGTTATAATTCAAACAGCCATTGCCTTGTCCTTGCTCTGTCATAGTTACTATGAGACAATCAGTGAGAGAATCATTGGGAGAGAACTCATGGTTTGAAGACACACAAGCTCTAATGACCTCATCGAATGGAAAATACTCATGAAGGGAGTGAGTGAGTGAGTGAGTGAGTGAGTGAGTGAGTGAGGGAGGGAGGGAGGGAGGGAGGGAGCCCTCTTGGCAGCAGACATCTTTGGGGGCAGAAGCAGTCATTTTGAACTCCCTGGCAAAGACCTTGACTCCATGTCTCCTGGGAGAACCAGGAGCGCGGGTCGAGAGCTTCAAGTTCCTTGGTGTCCACATCCTCAACAAACTATCACGGTCCAAACCCACCAAGACAGTCGTGAAGAGGGCACGACAATGCCTGTTCCCCCTCAGGAGACTGAAAACATTTGGCATGGGTCCCCAGATCCTCAAAATGTTCTACAGCTGCGCAACTGGTTGCATCACCGCCTGGTATGGAAACTGCTCAGCATCCGACCGCAAGGCGCTACAGAGGGTAGTGTGTACGGCCCAGTACATCACTGGGGCCAAGCTTCCTGCCATCCAGGACCTATATACCAGGCGGTGTCATAGGAAGGCCCAAAAAACTGTCAAAGACTCCAGCCACCCCAGTCATAGACTGTTCTCTCTGCTACCGCACGGCAAGAGTAACAGCTTCTAACCCCAAGCCATAAGACTGCTGAACAGTTAATCAAATGGCCACTATTTGCATTGACCCCATTTTTTACGCTGATGCTACTCACTGTTTATTATCTATGCATAGTCACTCTACGCCTACCTACATGTACATATGACCTGAATTACCTCGACTAACCCGTACCTCCGCACATTGACTCAGTACCGGTACCCCCTGTCTATAGCCTTGTCATTGTTATTTTCTGTTTTTTTACTTTTTTCGTTTGACTTTATTTAGCAAATATTTTCATTCTCTGCATTGTTGGTTAAGGGCTTGTAAGTAAGCAGTTCACGGTAACATCTACACCTGTTGTATTTGGTGCATGTGACAAATAAAATGTGATTTGATTTAACACACTAGATCAACCCTAAACTTTCAGACCCAGCATTTGACATGGAGTCTGGGTGGAGAAAGGGGCCTCTTAGCACCACTCAAAGAGCACGGATAGAGAGAGATGACGTAAATGATTCGGAGGACTCCAGTGTGAAAACAATTTCCAACTGAAAACTAGGGGAACCAAATTAACTCTCTGTTTAGCATGTGAAGTGCAAACAAATGCCTTTTGCATTCAGTCAGTGCCTCAGAAATCAACCAGAAAGTGGTGGTAAGGGGGAGAAAAAACATGTTATGTATTCAAATAGCAAGCAAGCATATTATTACAAAACATTATGATGTTTTCCCACCCTGTCCCTTTAAATTCTCAATCTATACATTCCAAATGGCTACAGGGTCGTGGACACAGACACCAGATACCATTAAAAGAGGAAGAGGATGGTGCAGGTTGATGGTGATGGTTTATGGTGATGGTTGATGGTGATGGTTGATGGTGATGGTTGAAGGGATGGTGATGGTGATGGTTGATGTCGGTGGTGATGGTTGATGGTATTGGTTGATGATTGATGGTTGAGGGTTGAGGGTGATGTTGATGGTGATGTTGATTGTTGATGGTGATGGGAATGGCTGAGGGTGATGGTGATGGTTGAGGGTGATGGTTGATGGTGAAGGGAATGGTTGAGGGTGATGGTTGATGGTGGTGTTGATGGTTGGTTGATGGTGATGTTGATGGTGATGGTTGATGTCGATGGTGATGGTTGATGGTGGTGGTTGATGGTAGTGTTGATGGTTGATGGTGATGGTTGGTGGGAATGGTTGATGGTGATGGTTGATGGTGGTGTTGATGGTTGATGTTGATGAGAATGGTTGAGGGTGATGGTTGATGATGATGTTGATGGTTGATGGGAATGGTTGAGGGTGATGGTTGATGGTGATGGGAATGGTTGAGGTTGATGGTTGATGGTGATGTTGATGGTTGATGGTTGATGGTGATGGTTGATGGGAATGGTTGATGATTGATGGTTGATGGTTGATGGTTGATGGTGATGGTTGATGGTTGATGGTGATGGTTGATGGGAATGGTTGATGATTGATGGTTGATGTTGAAGGAATGGTGATGGTTGATGGGAATGGTTGATGGTTGATGATTGAGGGTTGAGGGTTGAAGGTGATGTTGATGGTGATGTTGATTGTTGATGGTTATGGGAATGGCTGAGGGTGATGGTGATGGTTGAGGGTGATGGTTGATGGTGAAGGGAATGGTTGAGGGTGATGGTTGATGGTGATGTTGATGGTTGGTTGATGGTGATGTTGATGGTGATGGTTGATGTCGATGGTGATGGTTGATGGTGGTGGTTGATGGTAGTGTTGATGGTTGATGGTGATGGTTGGTGGAAATGGTTGATGGTGATGGTTGATGGTGGTGTTGATGGTTGATGTTGATGAGAATGGTTGAGGGTGATGGTTGATGATGATGTCGATGGTTGATGGGAATGGTTGAGGGTGATGTTGATGGTTGATGGTGATGGTTGATGGGAATGGTTGATGATTGATGGTTGATGGTTGATGGTGATGGTTGATGGTTGATGGTTGATGGTGATGGTTGATGGGAATGGTTGATGGTGATGGTTGATGGTGATGTTGAAGGAATGGTGATGGTTGATGGGAATGGTTGATGATTGATGGTTGATGGTTGATGGTGATGGTTGATGGGAATGGTTGATGATTGATGGTTGATGGTTGATGGTTGATGGTGATGGTTGATGGTTGATGGGAATGGTTGATGATTGATGGTTGATGGTTGATGGTGATGTTGAAGGAATGGTGATGGTTGATGGGAATGGTTGATGGTTGATGGTTGAGGGTTGAGGGTTGAGGGTGATGTTGATGGTGATGTTGATTGTTGATGGTTATGGGAATGGCTGAGGGTGATGGTGATGGTTGAGGGTGATGGTTGATGGTGAAGGGAATGGTTGAGGGTGATGGTTGATGGTGATGTTGATGGTTGGTTGATGGTGATGTTGATGGTGATGGTTGATGTCGATGGTGATGGTTGATGGTGGTGGTTGATGGTAGTGTTGATGGTTGATGGTGATGGTTGGTGGAAATGGTTGATGGTGATGGTTGATGGTGGTGTTGATGGTTGATGTTGATGAGAATGGTTGAGGGTGATGGTTGATGATGATGTCGATGGTTGATGGGAATGGTTGAGGGTGATGGTTGATGGTGATGGGAATGGTTGAGGTTGAGGTTGATGGTTGATGGTGATGTTGATGGTGATGGTTGATGGGAATGGTTGATGATTGATGGTTGATGGTTGATGGTGATGGTTGATGGTTGATGGTTGATGGTGATGGTTGATGGGAATGGTTGATGATTGATGGTTGATGGTGATGTTGAAGGAATGGTGATGGTTGATGGGAATGGTTGATGATTGATGGTTGATGGTTGATGGTGATGTTGAAGGAATGGTGATGGTTGATGGTGATGGTTGATGGTGATGGTTTATGGTGATGGTTGATGGTTTATGGTGATGGCTGATGGGGATGGTTTATGGTGATGGTTGATGGGATGGTGATGGTTATGGTGATGGTTAATGTTGATGGTGATGGTTGATGGGAATGTTGATGGTTGATGGTTGATGTTGATGGGAATGGTTGAGGGTGATGTTGATGGTGATGTTGATTGTTGATGGTGATGGGAATGGCTGAGGGTGATGGTGATGGTTGAGGGTGATGGTTGATGGTGATGGGAATGGTTGAGGGTGATGGTTGATGGTGATGTTGATGGTTGGTGGTGATGTTGATGGTGATGGTTGATGGTGATGGTGATGGGAATGGTTGAGGGTGATGGTTGATAGTGATGTTGATGGTTGATGATTGATGGTGATGGTGATGTCGATGGTGATGGTTGATGGTGATGGTGATGTTGATGGTTATGTTGATGGTGATGGTTGATGGTGATGGGAATGGTTGAGGGTGTTGGTTGATGGTGATGTTGATGGTTGATGTTTGATGATGATGTTGATGGTTGATGGTGATGGTTGATGGTTGATGGTGATGTTGATGTTGATAGTGGATGGTTGATGCGGGATGGTTTAGTTGATGGTAATGTGATGGTTGATGTTGATGGTTGATGACAGAGAGAGCACAACTTCTCAGCACCATGGAGCTAGTCAACAACTCCCAGAAGAAAAAAGAGAGAGAGAGAGAGAGAGAGAGAGAGAGAGAGACAGAGAGACAGAGAGACAGAGACAGAGAGAGCGAGAGCGAGAGCGAGAGAAAGAGAGAGAGAGAGAGGGGGGGGGAGAGAGAGAGAGAGAGAGAGAGAGAGAGAGAGAGAGAGAGAGAGAGACAGAGAGAGAGAGAGACAGAGAGACAGAGAGAGAGGGGGGGAGAGGGAGAGAGAGAGAGAGACAGAGACAGAGAGACAGAGACAGAGACAGAGAGACAGAGAGACAGAGAGGGAGAGAGGGGTGGGAGAGGGAGAGAGAGAGAGACAGAGACAGAGACAGAGACAGAGAGACAGAGACAGAGAGACAGAGAGAAAGAGAGAGAGAGAGAGAGAGAGCACAGGGAAGCACAAAGAAGGCTCTTTCAACAGTGGAAGCTTTCTGCTCGGAATGCTGTTAACAAGTTATGGATGGGCTTGGTGGCCGACCGTTCCCAGAATGTCTTCCGGGAACTGACATCAGGGGTCCTAGAATTAATTACCGTTCATGGGGACATTTAAGGGAATGTCTCTCAGGCCTTGGTCAGACCACTTACAGTCAAAACACGACCACGCCCTCATCTGGTGACCCCACATGTCAACTCTTTGACCAGTGTCTGACCACTGTCTTGTTAACATATTGTGTGTGTGTGTGTGTGCGCACATCTGTAAATGTTTGTAGAAACTGTCTACATGTCATTATAGTAATGTGTATAAATCTTCAGTACACTGGCAATGTGAATGGTCATTAGTACCATGTCTGGATGTCTAATAACAATGTGAATGGTTATTAGTACCATGTCTGGGTGTCTAATAACAATGTGAATGGTTATTAGTACCATGTCTGGGTGTCTAATAACAATGTGAATGGTTATTAGTACCATGTCTGGGTGTCTAATAACAATGTGAATGGTTATTAGTACCATGGTAAATCAAAATTAAATGTTTAACATATCAAGTTCTGCTTTTCTGATGTATTAAATACTTATGTCATGCAATAAAATGCAAATTAATTACTTAAAAATCATACAATGTGATTTTCTGGATTTTTGTTTTAGATTCCGTCTCTCACAGTTGAAGTGTACCTATGATAAAATTACAGACCTCTACATGCTTTGTAAGTAGGAAAACCTGCAAAATCGACAGTGTATCAAATACTTGTTCTCCCCACTGTATATGTATATATATAATCCAATATTGGATACCTTATTACTGCTGTCATTGTTACGTACCGTCTAACAAGTTGTAACGTCTACTCTATTTATATATATTTAGCGTAATGGTAGTCTGATTTTATGCAGTTTTAAGAAAAAATACCTAAAAAAGAAAAACAAAAGAAATAAAGTAACAAATAATTAAAGAGCAGCAGTAAAATAACAATAGCAAGGCTGCAATAATGGAGCTGTGAGTCGGGAAGCAGGTGAAACGTCTAATAAAACCACGAGACAATTCCATGTGGCTTCACACCGGCACACAACAATAATACCAACTGGTGACTGAACATAAGAGAGCGACATATAAAGGGAGGAAACGATGAAGGTAATGAAGTCCAGGTGTGAATCATAATGATTAACAGGTGCGCATAATGAGTGCCAGCTGTGAATCATAATAATTAACAGGTGCGCGTAATGAGTGCCAGGTGTGAATCATATTGATTAACAGGTGCGCGTAATGAGTGCCAGGTGTGAATCATAATAATTAACAGGTGCGCGTAATGAGTGCCAGGTGTGAATCATAATAATTAACAGGTGCGCGTAATGAGTGCCAGGTGTGAATCATAATGATTAACAGGTGCGCGTTATGAGTGCCAGGTGTGAATCATAATGATTAGCAGGTGCGCGTAATGAGTGCCAGGTGTGAATCATAATGATTAACAGGTGCGCGTAATGAGTGCCAGGTGTGAATCATAATAATTAACAGGTGCGCGTAATGAGTGCCAGATGTGAATCATAATGATTAACAGGTGCGCGTAATGAGTGCCAGGTGTGAATCATAATAATTAACAGGTGCGCGTAATGAGTGCCAGGTGTGAATCATAATGATTAACAGGTGCGCGTAATGAGTGCCAGGTGTGAATAATAATGATTAACAGGTGCACGTAATGAGTGCCAGGTGTGAATCATAATAATTAACAGGTGCGCGTAATGAGTGCCAGGTGTGAATCATAATGATTAACAGGTGCGCGTAATGAGTGCCAGGTGTACGTAATGATGAAATGCAGGTCCGGTGGTTAGTATTCTGGCAATGTTGGAGGCCGGAGGGGAGGAGCAGGAGAAGACATGACAGAGGCTATATACAGGGGTCTGGATGTCTACCAATAAATGTGCAACATCAGGGGTTAAAGGTCAACTGCTTGTTTACAAATGATTAAAAGTTAAAAGTCAAATAGTGTAATACCATTGCTTCTGACCAGACATGCCACAGACATGATGCATCTTGGGTCCTTGGTATATATTTATTGACAATCGTCTATATCCTTTGTCTGGGCACAGCCACCTCTGAAGGCCCTGTAAACTGGGGGAGGGGGGGGGGGCAGAGATTCTTAAATTTTCATGCCTATCAATCTGTGCTGGAATCGTAAATGTCCGACCTAGTGAAATTAAATGGCAGCATTTGTCTTCTTTTATTAGGCTGTGCAATATAGGGGGAGACCTCAATACGTCGACCTTACCAAAGTAAGGCAATGCCAAGTGAATTGAGGATAACTCAAACATGGCGTCCCAGGCTGTCAGTGTTTGGCTGACTGACAGATGATTCACACTTGTCTCAGTATTGAATTAGTCTGTCTGTCAGAAGTTCTTCATGAATAGAAAATGGGCCCTTATAATACAAAAACATATATATATTTTTTTGCGATTTCATTCCAATTCTATGCTAAGTCAAAATGTTATTTCAACATTATAGGTTGAGCATTGGCATAGTATTTGTTACTGTCTGTGGCTGCTATATAGACAGTATGTAACCTGGTAGAGCTAGTCAGCTAGTTCGTGACATGTTAGATAGAGAGCAGTCTGGATGATGTTTCTCATATGAAAGAGGATGCAGGCAGGCCAGTAGCAGTGGGAAACGTTTCCTTCTAACTGTACGTGTTCTGTCGTGACAATAGCACATATTCAACTGATGTCCTTGATAGACACTGCACGGTCCCGGACAGCTGACAATATTCTACCCAATCACAAAGCCCTCTCTCGATCTATTTTTTCCCCCTCTCTCTTGCTGTTTACATTGCGCTGCTAATTACAATTAATTACATGTCAATTAAACTAGGTCATAAACCTCGAATTATGTGCAATTCATTATTTGGACAAATAAATACGCTTTAAACTGAAACATTCAAGGTGGATATTAATACACATTATTTAAACACTTTAGTATCATCATATGACAATGTCAACACCAACCAAGTGGCACTGAGTGGGACAGAAAAAACAGCTTGCCTCCACTGTGCGCACCTCTAAACAGACTGACATCATCATGACCAGCTAAACTAAAGATAGGTAGGTGGGTTGGTTGGAAGCACTTCTCCGCAACCAGCCATGCCCTCTCTCATCAGTCAGGGCTTGACACACAATAATAAATGTAGCTGTTGTAAACACAGACCATGGGCAAAAATATTTTTGTTAGAAGCGCACTTGAAGACATATTGATGCGCTTCAGAGTAGCCAAACAACAAAACGGGATTCAATGGCATGAGCAATGACAGCCATGAAGGAAAAATAATTTACGCATGTGTAGCTATTACCTGGACAATAACTTATGTCAATTGGGATGGGCTGTTATGGTGACTGGCGGGTTGTGTAGGCTACAAGCGGGGAACCCACTACATCACAACGGAGTGTAACCGGGACGGGACGGGTACTTACGCTGCTGTTCTCCCCCGTCCAGTGAACCATCGCCTGGTTGTGAGTGGCATCCCCTTTGAGCACGAACGAGCTGCTGAGCAGGGACACTTTCTCTTGGGATAGAGCTCTCCTGAAGCGCCGGGATTCCATGTCCATATCATTATCACCCAAGTCCTGTCCGAACATTCCGTCTCTCCTGTCTATGCCTAAACCGCCACCGCTGTCAAGCATACGATGCGCGTCGCTCCGGCTGTCACATCGCACGGGTCCCATAAGTGACATCCAAGCCGAGGCGATAAACACAGCCCGGCACAGGTGCGCTGAAACTGTTCCTTTCGGACGCAGAGGTACCATGTTTCGCGCCATTATAGCGCTCATATCGTGGATACTGACAGAGAGACTGCGATTCGAGTGGAAGATAGATAGCACTACTGTAAGCGGAGAGAGAGGGAGGGAGGCTCGGAGGGATGGAGTGGAACTGGAGCGAGGCCATACAATGGAAACAACGTGGTCGTGTCTGTGTGTCTGTCAACTGGAAGAAGCGCGGTGCAAATAGCATGTGCGCCATCTGGTGACACATACCCTACATTGCTGTTTCTGAAAGCCTTAATCGTTGAAGACTTAACCCCTTCCCACGAACTGATTTCTAAACTTTTTATTTCACCTTTATTTAACCAGGTAGGCTAGTTGAGAACAAGTTCTCATTTACAACTGCGACCTGGCCAAGATAAAGGAAAGCAGTGCGACACAAACAACAACACAGTTACACAAGGAATAAACAACAGTCAATAACATAATAGAAAATAAATAAAGTCTATATACAGTGTGCGCAAATTGCGTGAGGAGGTAAGGCAATAAATAGCCATAATAGCGAAGTAATTACAATTTAGCAAATTAACACTGGAGTGATAGATGTGCAGATGATGATTTGCAAGTAGAGATACTGGTGTGCAAAAGAGCAGAAAAGTAATTTAAAACAATATGGGGATGTGGTAGGTAGATTGGATGGGCTATTTACAGATGGGCTATGTACAGCTGCAGCGATTGGTTAGCTCCTCAGATAGCTGATGTTTAAAGTTAGCGAGGGAAATATAAGTCTCCAGCTTCAGCAATTTTTGCAATTCGTTCCAGTCATCGGCAGCAGAAAACTGGAAGGAAAGGCAGCCAAAGGAGGTGTTGGCTTTGGGGATGACCAGTGAGATATACCTGCTGGAGCACGTGCTACCGGTGGGTGTTATCGTGACCAGTGAGCTGAGATAAGGCGGAGCTTTACCTAGCATAGACTTATAGATGACCAGGAGCCAGTGGGTCTGGCGACGAATATGTAGCTATGGTCAGCCGACTAGAGCATACAGGTCGCAGTGGTGGGTGGTATATGGGGCTTTGGTGACAAAACGGATGGCACTGTGATAGACTGCATCCAGTTTGCTGAGTAGAGTGTTGGAGGCTAACTTGTAAATGACATCGCCAAAGTCAAGGATCGGTAGGATAGTCAGTTTTACGAGGGTATGTTTGGCGGCGTGAGTGAAGGAGGCTTTGTTGCGAAATAGGAAGCCGATTCTAGATTTTATTTTGGATTGGAGATGTTTAATATGAGTCTGGAAGGAGAGTTTACAGTCTAGCCAGACACCTAGGTATGTGTAGTTGTCCACATATTCTAATTCAGAACCGTCCAGAGTAGTGATACTAGTCGGGCGGGCGGGTGCGGGCAGTGAACGGTTGAAAAGCATGCATTTAGTTTTAATAGCATTTAAGAGCAGTTGGAGGCCATGGAAGTGTAACCGATGTGAAACGGCTAGCTAGTTAACAGGGTGCGCGCTAATAGCGTTTCAATCGGTGACGTCCCTCGCTCTGAGACCTGAAGTAGTTGTTCCCCTTGCTCTGCAAGGGCCTTGGCTTTTGTGTTGCGATGGGTAACAATGCTTTGTGGGTGTTGATGTGTGCAGAGGGTCCCTAGTTCGAGCCCAGTCAGGGGCGAGGAGAGGGAAGGAAGCCATACTGTTACAGAAGGAGTGTAGTATGGCATGTTTGGAGGTTTGTTAATACAGGACATAACATCCTGTCGGAGATGTTGCTGACAGTGGCTTTTTTTCCCAAGACTCCATTTGATGTCAGCTGTGTAGTAGGCCTATGTACGCCATTTTAAGGACCACACACTGCTGTCAGGTCATATTTGCTCTTATCCAATAGGGTTATCCAAATGGGTGCAACATTTCAGAACCTCCAGATAGAAATTGCTATTGTGTGTAGAACATGACTCTCCCTGCGATGTAGAACAGCCCATACCGACTCTCTACATGACATTTCTATCTGCAAGGTTCCTGAACGATGCACCTGACCCCCAAAAGAGAGGAAGAGGCGAAGCAAAATGTTTCACTCTCACCAATTATCTGTCCAAAATAAATCCAATGTGTTTCTATGAGCTTAGCTTGTCACCTGGCTTCCCGCCTTTGGGACAATGACTTCTACTGTTATGGTGGAGACATGAGCATCTCGTCATTATATACAGATCTCCACCCCCACTGATTAAGCCCCCAGTGTTGACTGTGGACAGCTGTCCAAGAGGTCAAAGTTCAGGGTTTAATTCCACTCTACTTGCCATCCTTCCACATAGATCTAATTAGACCCTTGGTTTTAACCAGGCCAGGAATCTCCATTGTTGTTACTTGATGTCCTATTTTATTTCCTTCAACATTTTGATCATTTAGCAGACGCTCTTATCCAGAGCAATTAGGGTTCAGTTATTTGCTCAAGGGCACATCAACAGATTTTTCACCTAGTCGGCTCTGGGATTTTGAACCAGCGACTTTTCGGTTACTGGCCCAACGCTCTTAACCGCTAGGCTACCTGCCACTCAACAAATCCACATTTAATGAATTGCTTCTATCAGTATCTCTTGAGTGTTTTAATTTCTTACCATCAGACAAGCGACCAGTATCACAAATCAAATAAAATCACAAATCTCTGTGGTTGGCAAGTTTTGCCCCTCAGTCTGTGACACTAATGACATTGAGTCCCTGTACATGTAGACAGGAAAACAAACTGTTAGGTGTAGTAGGAGTCTCTGGGCCCTAGTCGAAAGAACTGCATTATGTAGGGAATTGGGTGCCATTTCGGACGCAATCTCTGAGTCTCAGGGTAGGTTAACTATCTGTGTAGAAAAAGTCATCTCTGTAAAATATGGTTCACTGCCAGGCAGCCTTGGTCCTCCATTTTGTCTGTTGGCTAGTTTGTTTTTGTTGGTTTACAATAAATGGGGAACCACAGGCTGTTTACTGTTCATGGATTTGTTGTTTCAGTTGTCCAGAGAATGAGGAGGAGCTGCAGTTTGAATATTTGATGGAGTAGGACCTACAGGAGGAGAGGAGAGGAGAGGAGAGGAGAGGAGAGGAGAGGAGAGGAGAAGTCCTCCTATTCATTCTCTGTATTATTGGGGTTTCTCTATTTTTGTCTCTTCCTGCCTAGTCCTTTACCTCCACATCTACCCCCTCTCCTCCTTTACCTCCACATCTACCCCCTCTCCCCCCTCTAGTCCTTTACCTCCACATCTACCCCTCTCCCCCTCCCCCTCACTCTAGTCCTTTACCTTCACATCTACCCCTCTCCCCCTCCCCCTCACTCTAGTCCTTTACCTCCACATCTAACCCCTCTCCCCCCTCCCCATCTAGTCCTTTACCTTCACATCTACCCCCTCTCCTCCTTTACCTCCACATTTCCCCCCTCTCCCCCTCCCCCTCTAGTCCTTTACCTCTACATCTCCCCCTCTCCCCCTCCCCCTCTCCCCTAGTCCTTTACCTCCACATCTACCCTCCCCTCCCTTCCCCCTCCCTCTACGCCTTTACCTCCCCCTCTCCCCCTCTCTCCTAGTCATTTATCTCCACAACCCCACTTCCCTCTCTCCCCTAGACCTTTACCTCCCTCCTCTCCCCTAGTCCTTTACCTCCACATCAACCACCTCCTCCCCTCCCTCTAGGCCTTTACCTCCCCCTCTCCCCCACTCCCCTAGTCCTTTACCTCCAAATCTACCCCTTCCCCCTCCCTCTAATCATTTATCTCCCCCTCTCGCCTAGTCCTTTACCTCCACATCTACCCTCTCTCCCCCGATCCCCCCTCTAGTCCTTTACCCCCCCTCCCCCAGTCCTTTACCTCCCCCTCTCCCCCAGTCATTTACCTCCCCCTCTCCCCTAGTCATTTACCTCCCCCCTCTCCCCTAGTCCTTTACCTCCCCCTCTCCCCCCTCTCTCCTAGTCCTTTACCTCCCCTCTCCCCTAGTCCTTTACCTCCCCTCTCCCCTAGTCCTTTACCTCCCCTTCTCCCCCCTCTCCCCTAGTCCTTTACCTCCCCTCTCCCCTAGTTCTTTACCTCCCCCTCTCCCCCCTCTCCCCCAGTCCTTTACCTCCCCCTTCTCCCCCAGTTCTTTACCCCCCCTCCCCCAGTCCTTTACCTCCCCCTCTCCCCCAGACATTTACCTCCCCCCTCTCCCCTAGTCATTTACCTCCCCCTCCCTCTAGTCCTTTATCTCCCCCTCTCCCCCAGTCATTTACCTCCCCCTTCTCCCCCAGTTCTTTACCCCCCCTCCCCCAGTCCTTTACCTCCCCCTCTCCCCCAGTCATTTACCTCCCCCCTCTCCCCTAGTCATTTACCTCCCCCTTCCCCTAGTCCTTTACCTCCCCCCTCTCCCGCAGTCATTTACCTCCCCCCTCTCCCCTAGTCCTTTACCTCCACCCTCTCCCCCAGTTATTTACCTCCCCCTCTCCCCCAGTCCTTTACCTCCCCCCTCTCCCCCAGTCCTTTACCTCCCCCCTCTCCCCCAGTCCTTTACCTCCCCCTCTCCCCCAGTCCTTTACCTCCCCCCTCTCCCCCAGTCCTTTACCTCCCCCTTCCCCCAGACCTTTACCTCCCCCCTCTCCCCTAGTCATTTACCTCCCTCTCTCCCCCTTGTACCTCTCTGTTTGGTTAACTCATGAAAAGAACAGACAACACACACATGGCATTGGGCATTGGGAGCAGAGTGGGAGAATACAGATGATGGTATATATATACACACACACATAGTGTGTGGGTGTGTGTGTATTCAGTACCAGACAAAAGTTTGGACACACCTACTCATTCAAGGGTTTTTCATTATTAAAAAATAAAAAATAAAATACATTGTAGAATAATAGTTAATATAGTAACCAAAAAAGTGTTAAACAAATTCTTTGAGATTCTTCAAAGTAGACACCCTTTGCCTTGATGACAACTTTGCACACTCTTCACATTCTCTCAACCAGCTTCATGAGGTAGTCACCTGGAATGCATTTCAATTAACAGTGCTGTGCCACTACAGATTCTGGATTCGAGTCCAGGCTCTGTTGCAGCCGGCTGCGACCGGGATACCCATGGGGTGGCGCACAATTGGCCCAGCGTTTCCGCTTTAGGGAAGGGTTTGGACAGCAGGGGTGTCCTTGTCCCATCTCGCACTAACAATTCCTGTGGCAGGCGCGGTCGTCAGGTGCACGGTATTTCCTCCGACACATTGGTGCGGCTGGCTTATATGTATTTCTTTCCTTCTTAAATCAGTTTCAGCCAATCAGTTGTGTTGTGACAAGGTACGGGTGGTGTACAGAAAATATCCCTATTTGGTAAAAGACCAAGTCCATGTTATGGCAAGAACAAATCAAATCAAATTTTATTTGTCGCATACACATGGTTAGCAGATGTTAATGCGAGTGTAGCGAAATGTAATAATAACCAGTAATAACCAACAAGTAATCTAGCTAACAATTCCAAAACTACTACGTTATAGACACAAGTGTAAGGGGATAAATAATATGTACATAAAGATATATGGCTTACTTACTGGCTTACTGGGGCTCTCTCATGCCGTCCCTGGAGGGGGTGCGTCACCTGAGTGGGTTGATTCACTGATGTGGTCATCCTGTCTGGGTTGCCCCCCCCCCCTTGGGTTGTGCCGTGGCGGAGGTCTTTGTGGGCTATACTCAGCCTTGTCTCAGGATGGTAAGTTGGTGGTTGAAGATATCCCTGTAGTGGTGTGGGGGCTGTGCTTTGGCAAAGTGGGTGGGGTTGTATCCTTCCTGTTTGGCCCTGTCCGGAGGTGTCCTCGGATGGGGCCACAGTGTCTCCTGACCCCTCCTGTCTCAGCCTCCAGTATTTATGCTGCAGTAGTTTATGTGTCGGGGGGCTATGGTCAGTTTGTTATATCTGGAGTACTTCTCCTGTCCTATTCGGTGTCCTGTGTGAATCTAAGTGTGCGTCTAATTCTCTCCTTCTCTCTTTCTTTCTCTCTCTCGGAGGACCTGAGCCCTAGGACCATGCCACAGGACTACCTGACATGATGACTCCTTGCTGTCCCCAGTCCACCTGGCCGTGCTGCTGCTCCAGTTTCAACTGTTCTGCCTTATCATTATTCGACCATGCTGGTCATTTATGAACATTTGAACATCTTGGCCATGTTCTGTTATAATCTCCACCCGGCACAGCCAGAAGAGAACTGGCCACACCACATAGCCTGGTTCCTCTCTAGGTTTCTTCCTAGGTTTTGGCCTTTCTAGGGAGTTTTTCCTAGCCACCGTGCTTCTACACCTGCATTGCTTGCTGTTTGGGGTTTTAGGCTGGGTTTCTGTACAGCACTTTGAGATATCAGCTGATGTACGAAGGGCTATATAAATAATTTTGATTTGATTTGATATGAATGAGTGATGGTACAGAGCGGCATAGGCAAGATACAGTAGATGGTATTGAGTGCAGTATATACATATGAGATGAGTATGTAAACAAAGTGGCATAGTTAAAGTGGCTAGTGATACATGTATTACATAAAGATGCAGTAGATGATATAGAGTACAGTATATACATATACATATGAGATGAATAATGTAGGGTATGTAAACATTATATTAGGTAGCATTGTTTAAAGTGGCTAGTGATATATTTTACTCAAATAAGCAAAGAGAAATGACAGTCCAACATTACTTTAAGACATGAAGGTCAGTCAATACAGAACATTTCAAGAACTTGCAGTCGCAAAAACCATCAAGCGCTATGATAATTAACTGTCTCTCATGAGGACCGCCACAGGAAAGGAAGACCCAGAGTTACCTCTGCTGCAGAGGATAAGTTCATTAGAGTTGCCAGCCTCAGAAATTGGCAATTAACTGCACCTCAGATTACAGCCAAAATAAATGCTTCACAGAGTTCAACAGACACATCTCAACATCAACTGTTCAGAAGAGACTGCGTGAATCAGGCCTTCATGGTCGAATTGCTACAAAGAAACGAATACTAAAGGACACCAATATGAAGAAGAGACTTGCTTGGGCCAAGAAACACAAGCAATGGATATTAGACTGGTGGAAATCTGTCATTTGGTCTGATGAGTCCAAATGTGAGATTTTTGGTTCCAACTGCCGTGTCTTTGTGAGACGCAGAGTAGGTGAACGGGTGATCTCAGCTTGTGTGGTTCCCACCGTGAAGAATAGAGGAGGAGGTTTGATGATGTGGGGGTGCTTTGCTGGTGACACTGTCAGGGATTTATTTAGAATTCAAGGCACACTTAACAAGCATGGCTACCACAGCATTCTGCAGCGATACGCCATCCCATCTGGTTTGTGCTTAGTGGGACTACCATTTGTTTTTCAACAGGACAATGACTCCAATCACACTTCCAGGCTGTGTAAGGGCTACACTTTTTTTGCAAACTACATGATTCCATATGTGTTATTTTATAGTTTTGACGTCTTCACTATTGTTCTATTATTCTACAGAAATAGTGAAAATAAAGAAAAAACCCTTGAATGAGTAGGTGTGTCCAAACTTTTGACTGGTTCTGTATGTTATGGTGTAATGCAGGGTTTCATACAGTAGGTCTGTAGTTATCTATCTGATGGTGTAATGCAGGGGGGCATATAGGTGGTCTGTAGTTATCTATCTGATGGTGTAATGCAGGGGGGCATATAGTAGGTCTGTAGTTATCTATGTGATGGTGTAATGCACCATAATGCTAGCCTGGGTTTCTAGCCTGAATGCTATCCTGGGTTTCTAGCCTGAATGCTAGCCTGGGTTTCTAGCCTGAATGCCAGCCTGGGTTTGTAGCCTGAATGCTAGCCCGGGTTTCTATCCTGGGTTTCTATCCTGAATGCTAGCCTGGGATTCTAGCCTGAATGCTAGCCTGGGTTTCTAGCCTGGATGCTAGCCTGGTTTCTATTCTGGGTTTCTATCCTGAATGCTAGCCTGGGATTCTAGCCTGAATGCTAGCCTGGGTTTCTATCCTGGGTTTCTAGCCTGAATGCTAGCCTGGGTTTCTAGCCTGAATGCTAGCCTGGTTTCTATCCTGGGTTTCTAGCCTGAATGCTAGCCTGGTTTCTATCCTGGGTTTCTAGCCTGAATGCTAGCCTGGTTTCTATCCTGGGTTTCTAGCCTGAATGCTAGCCTGGTTTCTATCCTGGGTTTCTAGCCTGAATGCTAGCCTGGTTTATATCCTGGGTTTCTAGCCTGAATGCTAGCCTGGGTTTCTAACCTGAATGCTAGCCTGGGTTTCTAGCCCGAATGGTAGCCTGAATGCTAGCCTGGGTTTCTAGCCTTAATGCTAGCCTGGGTTTGTAGCCTGAATGCTAGCCTGGGTTTCTAGCCTGAATGCTAGCCTGGTTTCTATCCTGTGTTTCTAGCCTGAATGCTAGCCTGGTTTCTATCCTGGGATTCTAGCCTGAATGCTAGCCTGGTTTCTATCTTGGGTTTCTAGCCTGAATGCTAGCCTGGGTTTCTAGCCTGAATGCTAGCCTGGGTTTCTAGCCTGAATGCCAGCCTGGTTTCTATCCTGGGTTTCTATCCTGGGTTCTAGCCTGAATGCCAGCCTGGTTTCTATCCTGGGTTTCTAGCCTGAATGCTAGCCTGGGTTTCTAGCCTGAATGCTAGTCTGGGTTTCACTCCTGTTTGGCATTTGACCAACTCCTTTTCCATCGCCTTTGCAAACAGGTTGTCTACAACCTATCTAAGTGTTTGTCAGTTAAAGTCATGTTTTGTCATTTGCTTTGTGGGCTATGTATACTGTGTGACACTTAACTGTATAACGTTAGTTCATTGATGGCCTATAACCAAGACTAAAACCAAGACCACCCTTTTATATTGGTGGTGAAGTCATACATGGCCAAGATCACGTCATCTTCAATCTTGGAACACCATATACTACCTCAAATCATGGCATAGTCATACAATCCCATTCACTAGGAGGACCCACACACCTTGACGGGGTGCTAATAGTGTATCAAGCCTGTTTTAATAGGATGTTCCAGTGAAGTAATGAGGTAGCCAGCGATTAGACCTGTGTAACCCCAGGAGTAATTACTTCAGTGGGCTAGTCTAAAACCAATCACCTCCTCACCCTCCCCTCCCTGAAGCTCACTGGATCTCATCTAGACTGTATCCCAGTCAGTACCGCAACCGTCCATTAAGCAACACACACTCTGTGTGTGTGTGTGTGTGTGTGTGTGTGTGTGGTAGTCAGCATGTGTGTGGTAGTCAGTGTGTGTGTGGTAGTCAGCATGTGTGTGGTAGTCAGTGTGTGTGTGGTAGTCAGTGTGTGTGTGTGTGTGTGTGGTAGTCAGTGTGTGTATGCGTGGTAGTCAGCATGTGTATGTGTGGTAGTCAGCATGTGTATGTGTGGTAGTCAGTGTGTGTGTGTGTGTGTGTGTGGTAGTCAGTGTGTGTGTGTGGTAGTCAGTGTGTGTGTGTGTGTGTGTGTGCGTGTGTGTGTGGTAGTCAGTGTGTGTGTGGTAGTCAGCGTGTGTGTGGTAGTCAGCGTGTGTGTGGTAGTCAGCATGTGTGTGTGGTAGTCAGCATGTGTGTGGTAGTCAGCATGTGTGTGGTAGTCAGTGTGTGTATGTGTGGTAGTCAGCATGTGTGTGGTAATCAGTGTGTGTGTGGTAGTCAGCATGTGTGTGGTAGTCAGTGTGTGTGTGGTAGTCAGCATGTGTGTGGTAGTCAGCATGTGTGTGGTAGTCAGTGTGTGTATGTGTGGTAGTCAGCTTGTGTGTGGTAGTCAGTGTGTGTGTGTGTGTGTGGGGTAGTCAGTGTGTGTGTGTGTGGTAGTCAGTGTGTGTGTGGTAGTCAGTGTGTGTGTGTGTGTGTGTGTGTGGTAGTCAGTGTGTGTGTGGTAGTCAGTGTGTGTGTGTGTGTGTGTGTGGTAGTCAGTGTGTGTGTGGTAGTCAGTGTGTGTGTGTGTGTGGTAGTCAGTGTGTGTGTGTGTGTGTGTGTGTGGTAGTCAGTGTGTGGTAGTCAGTGTGTGTGTGTGTGTGGTAGTCAGTGTGTGTGTGTGTGTGTGTGTGTGTGTGGTAGTCAGTGTGTGTGTATCCCCGTTAGGACTGTAACCGTCCATAAAGCGACACACATGGGGGTCGTTCTCTTCGTGGCCTCCCTCCTCGGGAGACCTACTGTCACGCTCTGTCGTCTGAGATTAAACACCACCTGTCTGATAACTCACCCTGGCTCCACACACAAACAGCATAACGGGTGCAAATTAGTGAAGGACCTTGGGAAGTGCTATGCTCACCCATGAAAGAGATTCTGGAGCGACTGTTTTCATGTTCCCTGTAGGTGTACTGGCACTGACCGGGAAGAAATAGTGCCCTCTGCTTCACACAAAGCAACCATTTAACTGTAACTAACAACGTTATGATTGATCTTGCATTAACCTTCTGTGGAGCTACGAAAACCCACATGGCACAATGTGATGGATACTTCTCAACCATGCTTGATTCAGAAGGATAGGACTTCTTATTGTTTAGTCAATGCACATTTACAATGTCTCATCATTGTATGGGGGGGGGGGGGGGGGGGTGCTCATTGAGAGCAATGGCATGGAAGTGCTGCACCCACATGAAAAAGTACTACTAAATTACTACTACACAAAACCTACTGGTTTTACTACTTGATTGCTATTGAGATGTAGTGAAAATAAGTTATTTATGTAGTAGTTTAAGTAGTAATGAGTTATAAATTGGGACGTTTCACAAGTGGTGAACACTACATAGTTCCTATTCAAATCACTGCGTACTGTAATTCTTCCTTGAGACTACTGAGCTTTTGCTATCTACTACTTAAAACCTACATGTTCATTTCTTGAATTACTACACAATACCGACACATTACTGCTTTATGCCTAGTAAATTCCTATTGAACTACTATACATTACTGCTGTACATAACGATGTGCGCTGAGAGTCGGGAAACAAGTTCAGGGAGTGGGTATTTTAAATGCAACATAATACAAAACAGGAAACACTAACAGCACACAGACATGAAACAGAAACAATGACGCCTGGGGAAGGAACCAAAGGGAGTGACATATATAGGGAACCAATCAGGGAAGTGATGGACTCCAGGTGAGTCTGATGACGCACAGGTGCGCGTAACGATGGTGACCGGTGTGCACCATAAGGAGCAGCTGGAGAGGGAGCACAAGTGGCACTGTATGCCTCCTAAATCCCTATTGAATTACTACACACTACCTACACATTACCACTGTATGCCTCCTAAATCCCTATTGAATTACTACACACTACCTACACATTACCACTGTATGCCTCCTAAATCCCTATTGAATTACTACACACTACCTACACATTACCACTGTATGCCTCCTAAATCCCTATTGAATTACTACACACTACCTACACATTACCACTGTATGCCTCCTAAATCCCTATTGAATTACTACGCACTACCTACACATTATCACTGTATGCCTACTAAATAGTATCCGTAAAACATCAGTCTCAACGTCAACAGTGAAGAGGCGACTCCAGGATGCTGGCCTTCTAGGCAGAGTTGCAAAGAAAAAGCCACATCTCAGACTGGCCAATAAAAATAAAAGATTAAGATGGGAAAAAGAACACAGACACTGGACAGAGGAACTCTGCCTAGAAGGCCAGCATCCCGGAGTCGCCTCTTCACTGTTGACGTTGAGACTGGTGTTTTGCGGGTAATATTTAATTAAGCTGCCAGTTGAGGACTTGTGAGGCGTCTGTTTCTCAAACTAGACACTCTAATGTACTTGTCCTCTTGCTCAGTTGTGCACCGGGGTCTCCCACTCCTCTTTCTATTCTGGTTAGAGGCCATTTGCGCTGTTCTGTGAAGTGAATAGTACACAGCGTTGTACGAGATCTTCAGTTTCTTGGCAATTTCTCTCAATGGTGGTGTATATTTTTTAAAATGTACATTGTGGCATTTTTCACCCCGCATTTTTTCATTTTCTGATCTTTATTATCCACCTGTACACCTGTACAGTAGAATGCACATACAATTGCTGCGAACGACATTATACCAAAGAAGAAGAAGAAAAATAAGAAGAGCGCTCAGCATGTAAGATCCAAACAATGATGGGGAAGAGGAAAACAACAACAGTAACAGCAGCAACAACAACAACAACAACCACAACAAGCACCGTTGAGGACCAAGGTGATGGGAGACAGATCGGTGGAGCTGTGGAGAGAACACAGCTGCCTTCTCTGCGTCCTACCACGACAGAAACCAATAAGACAATGGAAAGACAAGCACCCTGGTGAGCACAGTGGATATTAGAATAGATTAGAAAGGTCATATTGTCCACGTCTGCCCAACCATCCATATTCTACACCTCCATCTCTTTGTCGAATATTTCTGAACATAATAATGTGCACACTATTTGTTAAAGCAGCAGCTTCCGTGCTTCTATTCTCAAGGGGGGGGGTATTTTCCACAAACCTTCCCACCCATTACTCCCACTAAATCCAGCTCCCCCCTAAGGTTACCGCCCATCTCCCGTCCACTAAGGGACCCTCCCATCATCCCACCCCTAGTGGTCCGTGCCATTTCTCCACATCAAGGTAAAGTAGGAACGAAGGAATGCCACGCTTCCCTAACATCTCTAATTGTGACAGATCTGTTTACGCCCAGCTACGCAAACATCTTAATCATAATCAAGGGAGAGGGGGGGCTTTCATGCTTTTCTCTGGGCCCAGGGAGATTATGCGATCACACCGAGACATTTACCAGCTAATTAAGCCACAAAGTTATTCCACGCAGAAGGTTAGATGGAGGACACATGATCGAGACAAAACTTCATGGCAGAAATTCTATGAGAAGTTTTTTCAATCAATCCAATGTGTTTATTAAGCCCTTTTTACAACAGCAGATGTCACAAAGTGCTTTTACAGAAACCCTGTCTAAAATCCCTAACAGTAAGCCATGCCAAAGAGTTCAAGTACACTTCCTTGGAGGATGGGCTTGTGGTTGGGGTTGAGGGAGATAGGGAGGGAAATGTGATCCTTTGTCAATGTCTTACACTGGTTAATGCCCTGCAGTAAGCACCATGCACAAGGTGAATCCGTTCTGTGTCTGTAGGAGACCGAGAGGCCCAATAAGGGAACGAAAGCCAACAAATATGAAGGATTTAATGAGAGGGAATCCATCTTTATTCGCACCACTGAGACGGATTAACATTTAATGGTCCCGTCGCTCGGAATGCAAAGCAAAACTTGCATGGTCCCGAATGGAGACAGAGAGGGTCTCTCACAAACACACACTTCAGTGGGACAATACACCCAGCTCACACACACACACACACTGATGAACTCTGACGTGATGACAGATGCAGATCTCTATTCCTCTATATGTATGACAGTCACCAAAAGGACAAGATGGATGGATGTCTGGCTGTCATGAACATTCATCCATACTGGACAGAAAGAAACTCTACATTTCTAATGTATAGAATAGACTCGCTTCTCTTGGGCCTTAGACAAAATGTTTGGGGGTTTATATTCTGGATTAGAACAGAAGCCTGCCCATTACATGGCTTTCCGGGACCAGGCTATAGGCAGGTAGACTCTACTTCAATGCCCTCTATTGACCATTAATGATATAGCACGTGGGGTTGTCTGTCAATCACAGACATGTATTTTTGTAACACTAAGCAACAGTATCTATTTGATATGTATAAAGACAAGTGACTGAGGAGCTCTGTGATGTAACAACCTTGTTCGTCTCGTTGTATAACCTGGCCAATAGGAAACTTGGCACAAATAACCTGGCCAATCGGAAAACTTGGCATAAACAATCTGGCCAATAGGAAACTTGTCTCGTATTTTCTATTTGCATGAGAATCCGTTAAGATCTTTATGAACAGTTAACTTAACTCTCTCTCTCTCTCTCTGTCTCTTTCGGGGCTGCTCTCTGCCTCTTTCCCATCTCTCTGTCTTTTTCGGGGCTGCTCTCTGCCTCTTTCCCATCTCTCTGTCTCTTTCCCATCTCTCTGCCTCTTTCCCATCTCTCTGCCTCTTTCCCATCTCTCTGCCTCTTTCCCATCTCTCTGCCTCTTTCCCATCTCTCTGCCTCTTTCCCATCTCTCTGTCTCTTTCCCATCTCTCTGCCTCTTTCCCATCTCTCTGTCTCTTTCGGGGCTGCTCTCTGCCTCTTTCCCATCTCTCTGTCTTTTTCGGGGCTGCTCTCTGCCTCTTTCCCATCTCTCTACATGACATCAGTCCACTATTTCTGTCACCGTTAACTGTACAGCAGTAGAAGAGAGCGGTCCCCAGCCAGGTCCCCAGGGCGCTACAGTCACAATGACTATTCATAAGGACTAGGCCCTTACCCTAGATAAAACCAGGGCGGAGGACAACAAACACTCATCTGTCTACCCACTTCAACTTTGGAGAGTAGTCTGGAAATAGATTAACGGGTACTGACGTCAGGGAGGTAGCAGAAGTGGGAAAACAGACAGATGAGCAGGGATGAGGTCACCGATTCATTTCAGGGGCTTACGGCTCTTGGAATAACCCAGTTATGATGTGTATTACATTTCTTTCAGCAAAAAAACATTTCACGTCATTTCAATACCCCAAAAATTAACATGATGACGTTGAATCAAAGTTGGAAAACTTATTAGATTTGCAAAAAGGCATCAACATGAAGGCATTTCGTCTTTTTCTCATCCAACATTTAACCTAAATCCAATGACATTGTGACATTTGTTGTTGATTTCACTTTGAATTCACATTCGTTGAAAACCACTAGTAGATCCATTGGGTACTTAAAACACCTAAAATGGCTGAGTGTTGTTTTTTACCAACCCAATATGAATCAAAACTAGACGTTGAAGAGACATCTGAGCACAGTGGGATAGCTTCCCTGGTAAAAAAACACATGTCTTCAAAACATCATAGTCACAAAATGGTCTCCCTAAGAAATAGACTTGCACAGTAATGACAAGGTACAACCTACACATTTAGGGACAAAACAACTCATCTGTACAGGTGTTTAAGGGGTGCTTTTATACATTGTATATGTTCTCCATAAACATGGGTCCCTCAAGGAAAGGTTCCTACCCCCGTCACACAATGTAATATATTGCATCAGTTACAATGATCTGTGCTGATCTTTCACCACATACACGAAGGAGATCATTTTTTGTCTTCATCTTTTATCTTTGTGATGAGGATGTGGGTGTCTGGGTGTCCCCGCTGCTAAACTCTCCCTCTCAGATCATGTTAGTGTTCAAGGAAAACACAGATACAAGAAGAGTACAGTACATTGGTGAAGACATTTTAATGAGACGAAACTAAATCTAAATCTTCTAAGGCATCTTCCTCTTTCTTTTTGGCCCCAGTACAGATTTAAAGAGCGGCAGTTGATCCTGGATTGTGTGGCACAGGCAGTCCAATTCTGATATTTTGCCACTAATTGGTCTTCTGACCAAACAGATCAGATCTTTGGTTAGTTCTGTTTCGTATAACCTTCTCAGACAATGAAAGAATCATCCAGTCATTATCTGGATCAATGCCTTGGAATGCTCCTTCAGCTCATTGCTAATAGCTTACCAAAATACCAGATTACTGAATGTCAATTAGCATTTTCCTCCTCTAATTCTATAATTAAAGGTATTGATCTCAGTATCAAATCATTTCTGGGTAACAATTAAGTGCCTTACTGTGATTATTTTTTTTTACAATTTTAACTGGAAACAAACAAAAATAGCCTCTTAGCAAAAAGACCTTTCTCAAGTAAGACGGTCTTGGAGTGGACGGTCTTGGAGTGAGTGGTCTGAGTAGGGAGATGTAAACTGAAAACTATCTGTTATTGGCAGAGAAGATTGGAACTCTCTTTCTTATTGGTCTAACTAATTTACTGATGTCACCAGGGAGGCCAAAACCCCATCGTACCAAAACAGGCTGAAATTTCAGATGGTCTCTTCAAACAACTCTTACGCTTAAAACTCATCATGTGGAAATATATATAAAACACAGGAAAAAAATGTGAACTTTAATTGGTTGACACTGACACTAGGCCTTTAATTGGTTGACACTGACACTAGGCCTTTAATTGGTTGACACTGACACTAGGCCTTTAATTGGTTGACACTGAGATTGTGTAAGACATGCTACTCTGAAGCCACGCTACTCTGAAGCCACAGACTGAACTGGGGTTCTAAGCTGACATATTAAATTTGGCCTTTAATACTCTAGTCTGTACAAATGCATTGAATAACACATTCATCAATGACAAAGAAGACAGTAAATAAATAAATCATAAGGAATAAGATTTTGAAGTGTCTGTCCTATAAGTAGGAGATATAAGAAAGCCCAGGAAAAAAAAATAATATTTTTTACACAGAAGTACTGTGACACTTATGCTGGTCGTAGAGACGCTACAGTCGTTTTCATGAGAAGATCGGTTTTCGGGATGTGTTCTGGTTCGACAAACAGCGCTGTAGCTTTGCCACTTTCCAACGCAGATGTGGAAGTGCGATATAGATTGACGCATCAGTGCATCAATAGGATCTAGGGTCTTTTAATGAGTAATCTGTATGGGGCTCCGCGATTCTATCTGTCCCGCTTTGTGCAAATTAATCATTTGGTGCTTCCCTTTCATTGGGCACACTTATCAAACATCTGTACAGGTGGAGCAGCGAGGAGTGAGTCGTGGTGGGAATCAATTGGCTCCTCCTCATCAGATGTGGCAGAGAGAGAGAGAGACAGACAGAGAGAGAGAGAGAGAGAGAGAGAGAGAGAGAGAGAGAGAGAGAGAGAGAGAGAGAGAGAGAGAGAGAGAGAGAGAGAGAGAGAGAGAGAGAGAGACAGAGACAGAGACAGAGACAGAGACAGACAGAGACAGACAGAGACAGACAGACAGACAGACAGACAGACAGAAACAGATAAATACAAGGGGTAGATGTAAAGACTACTGATCATGATCTGCGGCCAATTTGTTCCCTCACGTGGTACAAATCCTGTGATGTTTCTTACTTTTTCAGGTCCATTCTCTAACGAGCTGTGGGATAAAAGTAATCATGCCCGTCTGATCCACCAGGGAGATTCATTCGCTCGGAACACTCACTTAAAAACATCATGAATCAGCATCATTTTTATGTATATATACAATGAAATATCAATAGAAAACAGGTCAAACGTAACGAAGTGCAACTAGTTTGCCGTCTTTCCAGCTTCAGTTTGAAGTGATTGTGTTTGAGTTGTTGGCTAGATCTTCTGAACAACAATGTCCTGATGAGTGAGCACAGTCAGTAGTTTTGGAATTGTTAGTTAGATTACTTGTTGGTTATTACTGCATAGAAGCACAAGCATTTCGCTACACTCGCATTAACATCTGCTAACCACATGTATGTGACAAATAAAATTTGATTTGATTTGATTTGATTTTCTATGCCAGGTGAAACCACACCTCATTAGCTCATTGTTATGGATGAATCCAAATAAATGTCTCTAGAAAACAGCTTAAACAAATGAAAATGCAGCTACTTTGTTGTTATTCTGGCTGCCCTGTTTGACGTGACTGTAAGTTAGCCGTAGTTGGCTTGCTAGCGAAGGGATAAGAACGTTGCCAGCCGGTATGGCAAAGGAATATTTAGAACCAACAACTGTGTCACGTCCATAGATATGGAACAAAGAGGCTTAAAACCTCTTAAGTCTACCCCTTCCTTTTTTGAACATTCTGTTAAAAATCGCGCAACTTTTCAGCGTCCTGCTACTCATGCCAGGAATATAGTATATGCATATGATTAGTATGTGTGGATAGAAAACACTCTGAAGTTTCTAAAACTGGTTAAATCACGGCTGTGACTATAACAGATCGTGTGTTTCATCGAAAAGCGCAAGAAAAACTGCTCTCTGAAAGCTAAAAATAATTTCCATGCGTCACTTTCATGGGTTGTTAAAAGGGCACAAAATTAATTATGGACCTGCATGCAATTCCTACAGATTCCACACGATGTCGCCATTGTCGTCATTTTCCAAGGACTTTTTTGTTGGTAAATCCAACTAACTGGATTCCATTTCTTCCGGTCTCCACCAGGATGTTTTGAATGTGCACATTGGCAGCCATTGATTTGAAGACGAGGAGCTATTGAATACACATCGCCCTGTAATCATTTTGATAGATTATAAACGTTTACTAATACCTAAAGTTGGATTACAAAATTATTTTGAAGTGTTTTGTGAAAGTTTATCGTCAACTTTTTTAATTTTAAAAAATGACGCAGCGTTTTAAAACAATGTTTTTTTCTGAATCACACAGCTTCCATAGAAAGCTATTTTGGGTATATATGGACCGATTTAAACGAAAAAAAGACCCAATAGTGATGTTTATGGGCCATATAGGAGTGCCAAGAAAGAAGCTCGTCAAAGGTAATGAATGTTTTATATTTTATTTCTGCGTTTTGTGTAGCGCCGGCTAAGCTAAATCTTTGTTTACGTCGCATTCAGGCATTTTGGGGTGTTGCATGTTATCAGATAATAGCTTCTCATGCTTTCGCCGAAAAGCATTTTAAAAATCTGACTTGTTGGCTAGGTTCACAACGAGTGTAGCTTTAATTCAATACCCTGCATGTGCATTTTGATGAACGTTTGAGTTTTAACGAGTACATTTAGCATTTAGCGTAGCGCATTTGCATTTCCAGGTGTCTACTTGAGACATCTGCGTCTCAAGTAGGAGCAAGACTGGATCGCGTCTCTGGCAACCAAAACGATAGAACGAACGACCAGCTGGCTTGGGTAGCAATCATAGATTTGTGTCGGGACTATATCTTGTGGAAGGATGAAAAAGTATGAATAAATTAATCAAAATAGCCTTTTTAATTCAAATATGTAAATCATTCTTTGAATATGTTGGTAACCCGTTGTATAAAAGTAATAATGCCCTTGAAGGCGATGTTCAGAGGATAACAACACACATGCCAACGATAGTGCCAATCAGATATCCTCCAAACAGAAGCTTCTAGGGCATTATCACTTAAGTGGAAATGTCTAGGAGCAACAATGGCTCAGCCGTGAAGTGGTAGGCCACACAAACTCACAGAACGGGATTGCCGAATGCTGAAGCGCGTAGCGAGTAAAAGTTGTCTGTCCTCGGTTACAAATCTCGCTACCGAGTTCCAAACTGCCTCTGGAAGCAACGGTGGCACAAGAACGTTTCATCGGGAGCTTCATAAAATGGGTTTCCATGGCCATGCAGCTGCACACAAGCCTAAGATCACGATGCGCAATGCCAAGCGTCGGCTGGAGTGGTGTAGAGCTCGCCGCCATTGGACTCTGGAGCAGTGGAAGCACGTTCTCTGGAGTGATTAATCACACTTCACATCTGGCTGTCCGACAAACAAATCTGGGTTTGGCGGATGCCAAGAGAATCCCACCTGCCCCAATGCATAATGGCAACTGTAAAGTTTGGTGGAGGATGAATAATGGTCTGGGGCTGTTTTTCATGGTTCGGGCTAGGCCCTTTAATTCCAGTGAAGGAACAGATTAACGCTACAGCATACAATGACATTCTAGATTATTCTTTGCTTCCAACTTTGTGGCAACAGTTTGGGGAAGGCCCTTTCCTGTTTCAGCATGACAATTCCCCCGTGCACAAAGCGAGGTCCATACAGAAATGGTTGGTCAAGATCGGTGTGGAAGAACTTGACTGGCCTGCACATAGCCCTGACCTCATCACTATCAAACACCTTTGGGATGAATTGGAAAGCCCACTGCGAGCCAGGTCAAATCCAACGTCAGTGCTCGACCTCACTAATACTCTTTTGGCTGAATGGAAGCAAGTCCCCGCAGAAATGTTCCAACATCTAGTGGAAAGCCTTCCCAGAAGAGTGGAGACTGTTATAGCAGCAATGTTCCAACATCTAGTGGAAAGCCTTCCCAGAAGAGTGGAGGCTGTTATAGCAGCAAAGGGGGGGACCAACTCCATATTAACGCCAATGACTTTGGAATGAGATGTTGGACGAGCAGGTGTCCACATACTTTTGGCTATGTAACGTGTACCCACACTATACATTTTCTTCAGATAGACATTCAAAAAGTCATTGAAATAACATTTTATAAGCCCTCACAATATTTTTGTGTAAATTATCAACACAAATATTCCCCTCATGTCACCAAAACATTATAATTTAGTTTGATTTAGAACATATCGAATGGACTATACAGCAGGGATGTGGTTAATTCAATTTAAAATCCCGGTCAATTCAGAAAGTAAATATAATTCCAATTCAAAATTAATTGAAAAGCATTGAAAAAAATGTAAATTAGAACTTCAGTGTGCTTCCTGAATTGACTGTTATTGAAATGGAATTGACCCCAACCCTGCTGTACAGCTTCACCTCATTCACAAAGAGAGAGAGAGAGAGAGAGTGTTATAAGGACAAGGCTATGGGATTTTTCTTCAGAGGTTGTTCAATCCCCACTCTCCTCTCCTACATTCTGTTTGACATGCCGCCCGTCTGGCATATAATGAATGAAATGAGGGCATGCACAAATACTGCAAGGGTAAAACCACATTATCCACAGTGTTTCTGAGCTGCCTTTTCCATTTGACAAGCACCAGGACGAATGGCCTATCTTGACAGCCAGACACACTCTGAAGGCCACTTGTCATAACCCTGGTTTTTGTGCTAGAATTGTGCATCAGACGGACAATACAATTTGAGCCTGCTGCTGAGAAAATGTCTCTCTCCGTGCTGCTCCTGTGAAGCTTTGAGGTTTTTCAATTGAGATGAAAATTGCCTGAAGGGGGTTTCAGACTAGTTGTATAAAATGTGTGATGGCAAGCTTCCATGGTTTGTTAAAAATGTAACGAGACGTAGAGTTGTGTGAAATGTAACCTCGGACAATTCCCTGTGAATAGAACATGGCCATCCAAATTGAAGAGGAAAGGGTGGCGACATATTCGTATGAGGAATTATAAACAATGTTTCACACGGATATCTCATCATAGCATCAAGTCAACAAACTGACCATCCTTACGCATCGCTGTTACTCACCTGTTACATTATGGGGATAAACATTGTCCGACTTGCACCTACAAGTCGACTACTTGAACTTTACAACGACCATAACCAAGTTTTATTAACAAACTGACCATCCTTACGCATCGCTGTTACTCACCTGTTACATTATGGGGATAAACATTGTCCGACTTGCACCTACAAGTCGACTACTTGAACTTTACAACGACCATAACCAAGTTTTATTAACGGTTCGTATGCGAGTAAAGTCACACCGTATCAAAAAGAATCAGGACAGCTGTGATGGAAACAGGAAGTTTCGGTACAATTTTTGAAATGCCGACAGATCATTTTTTGTTCGACATGGTAGGATCTTTTTTGTGTTGGTAAAATTAATTATTCTAGAACTGGCGGCGGAAACACCGTTATGAATAAAAATGTACGGTACCAGTCAAAAGTTTGGACACAACTACTCATTCAAGGGTTTTTCTTTATTTTTACTATTTTTTTCTACAATGTAGAATAATAGTGAAGACATCAAAACTATGAAATAGTACATATGGAATCATGAAGTAACCAAAAAAAGTGTTAAACAAATCAAAGTATATTTTATATTTGAGATTCTTCAAAGTAGCCACTATTTGCCTTGTTGACAACTTTGCACACTCTTGGCATTCTCTCAACCAGCTTGATGATTTAGTCACCTGGAATGCATTTCAATAAACCTCTACAGGATCGGTTTGTCCCCCACGGGACGGTTGAGCTAACGTAGGCTAATGTGATTAGTATGATGTTGAAAGTAACAAGAAAATTTCCCAGGACATAGACATATCAGATATTGCCAGAACGCTTAAATTCTTGTTACTCTAACTTGCACTGTCCAATTTACAGTAGCTATTACAGTGAAATAATATCATGCTATTGTTTGAGGAGAGTGCACAGTTATGAACTTGAAAAGGTATCAATAAACCAATTAGGCACATTTGGGCAGTCTTTTGAACAGAAATGCAATGGTTTATTGGGTCAGTCTAAAGCGTTGCACATACACTGCTTCCATCTAGTGGCCAAAATCTAAATTACGTCTGGGCTGGAATAATACATTATGGCCTTTCTCTTCTCTAATACATGATGGCCTTTCTCTCAAAGTTGATGGTACAAAAGAAATAAAAAAAACGCATGTTTTTTTCTTTGTATTATCTTTTACCAGCTCTAATGTGTTACATTCTCCTACATTCATTTCACAATTCCACAAACGTCAGAGTGTTTCCTTTCAAATGGTATAAAGAATATGCATATCCGTGCTTCAGGTCCTGAGAAACAGGCAGTTAGATTTGTGTATGTTATTTTAGGCAAAACATTTTTTAAAGGGGCAGATCATCAGGTGTGGCTTGTTAAAAGTTAATTTGTGGAATTTCTTAATACATTTGGCCAAATCAGTTGTGTTGTGACAAGGTATACAGCAGATAGCCCTATTTGGTAAAAGACAAAGTCCATATTATGGCAAGAACACCTCAAATAAGTAAAGAGAAATGACAATCCATCATTAATTTAAGACATGAAGGTCAGTCAATCAGGAACATTTCAAGAACTTTGAAAGTTTCTCCAAGCGCAGTCGCAAAAAGCATAATGCGCTGTGATAAAAATGGCTCTCATGAGGACCGCCACAGGAAAAGAAGACCCAGAGTTATCTCTGCTGCAGAAGATAAGTTCATTAGAGTTACCAGCCTCTGAAATTGCAGCCCAAATAAATGCTTCACAGAGTTCAAGTAACAGACATCTCAACATTAACTGTTCAGAAGAGACTATGTGAATCAGGCCTTCGTGGTCAAATTGCTACAAAGAAACCACTACCAAAGGACACCAATAAGAAGAAGAGACTTGCTTGGGCCAAGAAACACGAGCAATGGACATTAGACTGGTGGAAATCTGTCCTTTGGTCTGATGAGTCCAAAGTGCTGCATCAGATCACCTGACCTCAAACCATTTTAGATAGTTTGCGATGATTTGGACCGCAGAATGAAGGAAAAGCAGCCAACAAGTGCTCAGCATATGTGGGAACTCCTTCAAGACTGTTAGAAAAGCATACCAGGTGAAGCTGGTTGAGAGAATGCAAAGAGTGTGCAAAGCAGTCATCAAGGCAAAGAGCGGCTACTTTGAAGAATCTAAAATATACTTTGATTAGTTTACTTTTTTGTTTACTAGATGATTCCATGTGTTATTTCATAGTTTTGATGTCTTCACTATTATTCTACAATGTAGAACATCGTAAAACTAAATTTAAAAAAACTAAAAACATTTTTTTTTAAACGTGTTTTAAGTGTGTCAACTTTTGGTGCTGTATATAATATCCATCATCTCGAAGTAAACTTGGAGACACACGATGATATGGTGTGTGGTCCTCCCACTACCACTCAGGAAACCATGCTGTTTATTAGGCTACAGATAAAATAACAGGGTGGTGAAAGTGCATCTTGATGCTCGTTTCCAATAAATATCTAGGGTCTTATTCTAGTGTTTGACAAATACAAATATTCTTGCTCTTATGCTATCCATCAGTGGAGGCTCCTGAGGGGAGGATGGCTTATATACACTGAACAAAAATGTCAAATATTTTACTGTTACAGTTCATATAAGGAAATCACTCAATTAAAATAAATTAAATAAATTATAAATATATTATAAATAAATTAAAGGATAATAACCAAATAAATTCATTAGGCCCTAATCTATGAATTTCATCTGACTGGGAATGCAGATATGCATCTGTTGGTCACAAAACAAAGGTAGGGGTGAGGCTCAGAAAACCCGTCAGTATCTGGTGTGACCACCATTTGCCTCATGCAGCGTGACACATCTCCTTCACATGGAGTTGATCAGGCTGTTGATTGTGGGCTGTAGAATGTTGTCCCACTACCTCTTCAATGGCTGTGCGAAGTTGCTGGATATTGGCAGGAACTGGAACATGCTGTCAAACCTGTCGATTCAGAGCATCCCAAACATGCTCAATGGGTGACATGTCTGAGTATGTAGGCCATGGAAGAATTGGGACATTTTCATCTTCCAAGAATTGTGTACAGATCCTTGCAACATGGGACCATGCATTATATTGCTGAAACATGAGGTGATGGCGGCAGATGAATAGCAGGACAATGGGCCTCACGATCTCGTCACGGTATCTCTGTGTGTTCAAATTGCCATCGATAAAATGCAATTGTGTTCGTTGTTCGTAGTTTATGCCTAAACATAACTCAACCGCCACCATGGGGCACTCGGTTCACAATGTTGACATCAGGAAACCGCTCGCCCACAGAATGCAATCTGCCCGGTACAGTTGAAACTCGGATTCATCCTTGAAAAGCACACTAGAAGGTGAGCATTCGCCCACTGAAGTTGGTTACGACGCCGACCTGCAGTCAGGTCAAGACCCTGATGAGGACGATGAGGTTCCCTGAGACTTTCTGACGGTTTGTGCAGAAATTCTTTGGTTAGGCAAACCCACAGTTTCATCAGCTGTCCGGGTGACTGGTCTTAGATGATCCCGCAGGTCAAGAAACCGGATGTAGATGTCCTGGGCTGGCATGGTTACATGTGGTCTTGTAAGGCCGGTTAGACGTACTGCCAAATTTTCTAAAACGACGTTGGGTGGACATTTCTGCAGTCAGTATGCCAAATGCATGCTCCTGCAAAACTTGAGACATCTATGGTATTGTGTTTTGTGACAAAACTGCACATTTTAGAGTGGCCTTTTATTGCCCCCAGCACAAGGTGCACCTATGTAATGATCATGCTGTTGAATCAGCTTTTTAATATGCCACACCTTTCAGGTGGATGGATTATCTTAGCAAAGGACAAATGCTCAATAACAGGGATGAAAAAAATGTGTGCACTACGTAATCACGCAGTGATTTTATCCACAACAAGTCAGTTTGGTTTGTATTGTAATTTGAACTGCTATATTAAAATGTTAATAATTAAATCATTAAAAAAAATATATATATATATATATATCCACATTTAAATAAATCCGTTTGGTGGAAACACATCACTTGTGGGAAAATTCGCATATTTTCTTAATGCAGTTATTTTTACATTTGGATGAAAATCTGTTGACAGTTGGATGGAAACCTAGCGCATGTGATCAAAGGTCAGGAATTGGAAGTTTCAACTGCAGCCAAAGATTATGGATATACTGACAAGATGCATGTATCTCCACGGTGTCTGTCTAGCTCCCGCCTATATTTTCTTTAGATTGGTGGATACATCTCTTTATTGTAATATTTTTGAATATTTGAGGAGGGTTGTTGACGTCACCGCCTGTATTCAATGGAGAGAGACGCTATGTTACTAGCCTCATATCATAAATATGCATAGTTATCTCAAGACTCCGATAAAGTTTTTTTTTTTTTAATTGCCGATGTCACGTGTCCTACCTAGATCAGAACGCTTAAGCATTACGAAACATATATTAGATTAAATAAATCTCACTTAGAAAATAAGCCATACTTTTGTTTCTTGACCAAATTCGACACCTTCATTGATCTCCATATAAAAACACATTGCTTTGTTGGCGATAAAAATGTTTTTTTTAAACGTCACCTGCTGAAGGGAGATACTGTTTCCGCCATGTTAGGCCACTCTGGTCCACTCTGCCGACTTCAATTTCCTGCAGTTGCTCTTCACCAGCTGCAACTTGCACCCATCGCCTGCATTGTGGGAGGCACAATTTGCCAACCAATCATTAGTGGGGGGGTTTTACCCACGCGAACTGGACTGAAGATGTGACTGAAACAGGAAGTAACTTTGCCGCGATTCATATAGTGAATATGTACAATTGAATGTGATGGGCGGCAGGGTAGCCTAGTGCGTTGGACTAGTAACCGGAAGGTTGCAAGTTCAAATCCCTGAGCTGACAAGGTACAAATCTGTCGTTCTGCCCCTGAACAGGCAGTTAGCCCACTGTTCCTAGGCCGTCATTGAAAATAAGAATTTGTTCTTAACTGACTTGCCTAGTTAAATAAAGGTAAAATTAAATTTAAAAAAATTTTGATGTTTAAGGCTCCGTCCCCCAATTGACAGTACAACATATACATATATAACTCGGTTATGGGTGTGTGATATGTGGGTTGGAGACATGTTTATTTCGACATTACAAAGAATAACGTTTATAAGCAATGGCAACACTACTATGTTGCACTGAGCCCTGCAGTTAGAAAACCACATTAGTGTCCCACTTTCGGCTGTAGCAGATGCACGTCCTCGACTTCACTCCTCGGCTTTCGTCTGCAGTCGGTTGCTTCAGCCTCAAAGGCTCTGCGTGGTCAATCCGATATCTAAAGTGGGTGGCCATACAGCATTTACTGCGATATACGGCCTCTGCAGTTAGGGCATGTATACTTCCTGCGCTTCGCTGAGCAGAGATGTTGTGAAGGAAGTGAGTTTGTGATTGATTATACTGGACCTCCCGCCCCCACCTACCATCAAATAAAGTAACATGTTATTTGTCAAATGCGCCGAATACAACGGGTATAGTAGACCTTACCGTGAAATGCTTACTTACAAACCCTTAACCAACAGTGCAGTTCAAGAAATAGAGGTAAGAAAATATTTACCAAATAAACTAAAATATAAAATAACATGTGGGTATCGGTACTGAGTCAATGTGTGGGGGTACAGGTTAGTCGGGGTAATTTGTACATGTAGGTAGAGGTAAAGTGACTATGTATAGATAATAAACAGCAAGTAGCAGCAGTGTAAAAACAAGTGGCCATTTGATTAATTGTTCAGCAGTCTTATGGCTTGGTTGTATTTTGTATTTATTATGATCCCCATTAGTTTATACAATTAAAAAAATATTACAATACATTCACAGATTTCACAACACACTGTGTCCCCTCTGGCCCCTACTCCACCACTACCACATATCTACAACACACTGTGTCCCCTCAGGCCCCTACTCCACCACTACCACATATCTACAACACACTGTGTCCCCTCAGGCCCCTACTCCACCACTACAACATATCTACAACACACTGTGTCCCCTCAGGCCCCTACTTCACCACTACCACATATCTACAACACACTGTGTGCCCTCAGGCCCCTACTCCACCACTACAACATATCTACAACACACTGTGTCCCCTCAGGCCCCTACTCCACCACTACAACATATCTGCAACACACTGTGTGCCCTCAGGCCCCTACTCCACCACTACAACATCTCTACAACACACTGTGTCCCCTCAGGCCCCTACTCCACCACTACCACATCTCTACAACACACTGTGTGCCCTCAGGCCCCTACTCCACCACTACCACATCTCTACAACACACTGTGTGCCCTCAGGCCCCTACTCCACCACTACCACATATCTACAACACACTGTGTCCCCTCAGGCCCCTACTCCACCACTACCACATATCTACAACACACTGTGTCCCCTCAGGCCCCTACTCCACCACTACCACATATCTACAACACACTGTGTCCCCTCAGGCCCCTACTCCACCACTACCACATATCTACAACACACTGTGTCCCCTCAGGCCCCTACTCCACCCCTACCACATATCTACAACACACTGTGTCCCCTCAGGCCCCTACTCCACCACTACCACATATCTACAACACACTGTGTGCCCTCAGGCCCCTACTCCACCACTACCACATATCTACAACACACTGTGTCCCCTCTGGCCCCTACTCCACCACTACCACATATCTACAACACACTGTGTGCCCTCTGGCCCCTACTCCACCACTACCACATATCTACAACACACTGTGTCCCCTCAGGCCCCTACTCCACCACTACCACATATCTACAACACACTGTGTGCCCTCAGGCCCCTACTCCACCACTACAACATATCTACAACACACTGTGTCCCCTCAGGCCCCTACTCCACCACTACCACATATCTACAACACACTGTGTCCCCTCAGGCCCCTACTCCACCACTACCACATATCTACAACACACTGTGTGCCCTCAGGCCCCTACTCCACCACTACAACATATCTACAACACACTGTGTCCCCTCAGGCCCCTACTCCACCACTACCACATATCTACAACACACTGTATGCCCTCAGGCCCCTACTCCACCACTACAACATATCTACAACACACTGTATGCCCTCAGGCCCCTACTCCACCACATCTCTACAGTACTATATCCATGTGTATGTATAGTGTGTATGTTATCGTGTGTCTGTGTATGCACATGTCTGTGCCAATGTTTGTGTTGCTTCACAGTCCCCGCTGTTCCATAAGGTGTTTTTTAATTTGTTTTTTAAATCTAATTTTACTGTTTGCGTCAGTTACTTGATGTGGAATAGAGTTCCATGTAGTCATGGCTCTATGTAGTACTGTGTGTCTCCCATAGTCTGTTCTGGACTTGGGAACTGTGAAGAGACCTCTTGTGGCATGTCTTGTGGGGTATGCATGGGTGTGTGAGCTGTGTGTTAGTAGTTTAGACAGACAGCTCAGTGCATTCAACATGTCAATACCTCTCATAAAGTAGTGATGAAGACAATCTCTCATCCACTTTCAGCCAGGAGAGACTGACATGCATATTATTAATATTAGCTCTCTGTGTACATCCAAGGGCCAGCCATGCTGCCCTGTTCTGAGCCAATTGCAATTTCCCTAAGTCCTTTTTTGTGGCACCTGACCACACGACTGAACAGTAGTGTGACAAAACTGGGGCCTGTAGGATCTGCCTTGTTGATAGTGTTGTTAAGGAAGAGCATCGCTTTATTAAAAAAGTTATACTGCTGCACATTAACATCTGCACTGTTAAGGAGCCTTTTGGACCTAGACTTGGCGATCCGGTACCGCTTGTCGTGCGGTAGCAGATAGAACAGTCTATGACTTGGATGGCTGGAGTCTTTGACAATTCTTTGGGACTTCCTCTGACACCGCCTAGTATATAGGTCCTGGATGATATTAAGCTTGGCCCCAGTAATGTACTGGGCCGTACGCACTACCCTCTGTGTAGCACCTTACAGTCAGATGCCGAGCAGTTGCCATACCAGGCCGTGATGCAATCGGTCTGGATGCTCTAGATGGTGCAGCTGGAGAATTTTTTGAGGATCTGGGGATCTTGTCAGTCTCTTGAGGGGGAAAAAGTGTTGTCGTAACCCTCTTCATGACTGCATTGGTGTGTTTGGACCATGATAGTTTGTTGGTGATGTGGACAGAGATGGGTTTGGTGATGATTCAACACTTAAAAAGTTACAAAAGAGAGATAACCTTCAGTTTACAAAAGGCACAAATTCTGTCCTTGGTCACGTGCCCAGTTTTCGACCTTTATCATCACCTCAACCAAACTACAGGAAGACGTCATACTCTATAACATCATTGATTGGACGCGACACTAGGTGGATCTCTTTCTGATTGGTGATTGGCTCAACCTCCTGCCACTGGGGTACTCTGCTCCTTCAGCGTGTGTTATCAGTGAAAATGGCGAGCTGGTGTGTACGAGCTGTAAAACAGAGTTACTCTGTTGTATCATCTTCTTCAATAATAAGGTAATATACATTACGAGAGTACATGTTAATACGGTTGTTCAGAGCATTGTCTGTAACGTTGTGCCATCACCCTTGGCCGGGTGCTAACGAGTTGGGTAACGTTAGCTTGCTATCTAACGACCTGTCATATAACGTTAGTTATTGTACTGCTTTCGTAATGAGAGTTCAATAGCACATTTCTGATAGCAGAATCCCATTTAATTCAATTTCTATGCGCCTTGTTCAAAGCTGTTAGCCTATCAACTAATCCAATGCGAACTAGCTAACTACAGTACCGCAGGTTTTAATGTTAAGCTATTTTAGTTTGGTGGCACACCATAGCAAAGGCAGTTGGCTTCGCTACTAAAATGCCACAATGTAGTTTACCTGTATCTGGGCCAAGGAGAGATTGCAGTCAGAGAGACTCTAATGTGTGTAACGTTACCGTAGATCATTACCTAGCCTCTTCGCTCCGGGAGACCTGTACACATCCGAGTCACCGAAGGCAAATCTGAAATGCCTGATCTGTCGGTACGGGCCAAATGTGTGAACTGTGGTAAAAATAAACGTTGACATCCACATTTTTCCGACGCACACTTTCTAGTCAGCAATATTCTGTAATTGCCACACGAGATTACCACGTGTTCCTAGATGGCAGCGCTATTTTATGGAGATTAGGCTATATGGTGTGAACTCTGTAAACTCCGGGAAAGTTTAATGTCAACGTTTCTTTTCACACATTGTATGGTCCGCACCGAAAGGTAAACCATTCTTGATTACATATTTTCTTTAGATGACTTGGGAAAGGTTGATCTGAAATAGGTAAACCCAGAGGGCTTGTAAATATGTCTTCGGGGTTTGGGATGTAGCCTTCAGCAACGGGATACCAGAGGCTAACCATTAACATGGTATTACCATGTTAATAAAATAAACATGTACCATATACAAATTAATTAATCATGTTTGGATACCAGTACAGTGCACTAAAATGACCAATGCATTAACAGCTAAACCTATGTTGTGTATCTAACCCATTTCTCTGTCTCTCTCTGCTCTGTTAGGGCATCCCCACGGCTCCTATGCACAGCAGCCCAGCAGAAAAGCGGCCAGGGGTCGGAGGAGGACCAGCATGCTGAGCAGAGCGCAGCAGAGAAGGGCCTTGCTGAGGAGAAGGGCCAGCTGGAGGAGCAGCTTAAAGAGGTCACGGTGAGTCTGGCTCCAGGGTGCAGTTTCCATATCAATCAATCAATCAATCAAATGTATTTATAAAGCCCTTCTTACATCAGCTGATGTCACAAAGTGCTGTACAGAAACCCAGCCTAAAACCCAAAACAGCAAGCAATGCAGGTGTAGAAGCACTGTGTCTAGGAAAAACTCCCTAGAAAGGCCGAAACCTAGAGAGGAACCAGGCTATGAGGTCTGGCCAGTCCTCTTCTGGCTGTGCCGGGTTGAGATAATAACAGAACATGGCCAAGATGTTAAAATGTCCATAGGTACAGATCTAGGATCATCCTCCCCTCACCCAATCCTAACCTTAACCATTACTAGGGGGAAGAAAAAAAAACTGACCCAAGATCAGAGTCTAGGGCAGGGTTGGGCAAACTTTTTGTCTCGAGGGCCATGTCAGGATTTTGCAATTCAACGGAGGGCCACATTTTTAGGGGGACTAATTGTTTGTTAAAATCAATTTTGGGGGGCTTCACAAGTGGTGCAGTGGTCTAAGGCACTGCATTGCAATGCTTGAGGCATCACTACAGACCCGGGTTCAATCCCAGGCTTTGTCACAGCTGGCAGTGACTGGGAGACCCATGAGGCGGCGCACAATTGGCCCAGCGTTGTCCGGGTTAGCAGAGGGTTTGGCAGGCCGAGATTTCCTTGTCCCATTGCGGTTAGGATTGGGTGAGGGGAGGGTGATCCTAGATCTGTACCTATGGACATTTTAACATCTTGGCCATGTTCTGTTATTATCTCAACCCGTGGCGGGCCAAGCGCATGAACGCTGACACGGCGCCAGGTGTACAGCATTTCTTCCAACACATTGGTGTGGCTGGCTTCCGGGTTAAGCGGGCATTGTGTCAACAAGCAGTGCGGCTTGGCCGGGTAATGTTTTGGCTCTTGAATTTCGCCTCTTCTGAGTCCGTACGGGAGTTGCAGTGATGGGACAAGCCTGTAACTACCAGTGGGATACCATGAAATTGGGGAGAAAAAGGTCTTTATTTTTGTAAATATATATTTTTTATAGCTCTTTGCTGTCCCCCTCCCCTTGGTCTAGGGTCAACTTTACACTAGTCCTAGGTCGCCACACCAGTCACTATAAGTCTGTTCCAATATCCAAGCTAGAATACTACGTAGAATGAAAATAGTGTGTTAGGCATGGTTTCCTAGTGGTATACTAGTGTGGAATAGTATCTTGGTTAACCTCACCCTGTCTGAATCTCACTAGTCAGAAGAGCTTTGAGAACAGGATTGTCTCTTGGCCTCAGCTTTTCTGTCTGTGTCTACAGGACAAGTACAAGCGGGCCCTGGCAGACACGGAGAACCTGAGGACGAGGAGTCAAAAGATGGTGGAAGACTCAAAGTTGTATGGTAATCTAACATTTGCATATTTATTTGATTCTCACCAGTGAGACAGACATACTTATAGGTGGTTTTTAGAACCATCCTTTTGGTTCATTGATGTCAAGCAACATGCAATATAAAGTTAATCTGGAGGTACAGTGAGCTCTGAATGTATTGGGACAGTGCCATTTGTTGTTGTTTTGGCTCTGTACTCCAGCACTTTGGATTTGAAGTGATACAATGACAGATGTTAAAGTGCAGACTCAGCTTTAATTTGAGGGTATTTTCATCCATGTCGGGGGAACCGGTTAGAAATGACAGCACTTGTTGTACGTAGTCCGCCCATTTTAGGGAACAAATTTACTTATGTGTATTAAAGTAGCAAAAAAAGTAGTATTTGGTCCCATATTCCTAGCACACAATGATTACATCAAACTTGTGACTCTACAAACTTGTTGGATGTATTTGCTGTTTGTTTTGGTTTGTTTCAGATTATTTTGTGGCCAATAGAAATTAATTTTAAATAATGTATTGTCATTTTGGAGTCACTTTTATTGTAAATGAGAATAGAACGTTTCTAAACACCTTTACATTAACGATGCTACCATGATTATGGATAATCTTGAACTATGTACAAATATTGCTGTCATTTCTAAACGGGTTCATCCGATATGGATAAAAATACCCTGAAATTGAAAGCTGACAGTGTGCTTTAACCTCCGTCATTGTGTCATTTCAAATTCAAAGGGCTTGAGGACCGAGCCGAAACAACAACAAATGTGTCACTCTCCCAATACTTTTGGAACTGCATATTCAATGATGTTGTTCATTCTATGTTTTCTAAAAGAATACTAACTCATATCTCCTTTATTTTTGCACATTTCAGGAATCCAAAGGTTCTGCAAAGACCTGCTGGAGGTGGCGGACATCCTGGAGAAGGCGACGGAGAGCGTGCCCAGTGAGGAGGTGTCCTCTCAGAAGAACCCCCACCTGAAGAACCTGTACGACGGCCTGGTGATGACAGATAAACAGATGCAGAAGGTGTTCGCCAAGCACGGCCTGGTCAAGCTTAACCCAGACGGAGGGCAGAAGTTCGACCCCTATGAGCACGAGGCTCTATTTCACGCCCCTGTGGAGGGTAAGGAGCCTGGCACGGTCGCCATAGTAACCAAGGTGGGCTACAAACTCCACGGGCGCACCCTCCGGCCAGCATTGGTGGGCGTGGCCAAAGCCCCTTGATTTAAAAAAAGGTTCAGTATGACCGTGGTGTCATTGTTTTTGCCTGGGTGACAGATCACCTTGGCTTCTGCAGGCTGGTCAAAGCGCCCAACCCAACTCCCCAACGTTGCCTCAGAGGCGGGAATCCAACTTGAACTAATATTATTACCATGGACGACATCACAGCCTGTTTTGACTTTGCATACCGATTCTCCACCCTTCTCCCGAAGTGTGCACTTGCTCACTCCCTGTCATGAATTAAAAAGCATTGGATTACCTGGAGGGAGTTTACAGCATTGTTAAATCCATGACAGGAAGTGTGCAAGTGCATACTTTGCGGGGAAGGATGTAGAATTGGGACACAGCCCATGTATCTGCCAGGCGCAATTATGTTTGAGCAGAAGCAACACTTGTGATGGCACGTACAGCACAGAACCAGTTTGACAAGTCATTTCTGTCCTATTTCAGTCATCAGGATCAGATTCCTGTCCAGTCATTGTAATTGTTATGGATGGGAGAATGAATGTAATGTACCTCATGATTATATACCAAACTGCTGTCATTGTTTTCATTGGACAAACATAGTACTTTCAATTAATTTAATTGGAATATATTTTTCCCTGTAAGTAATGCGGTCTTTGGCACAATTTAGCCCTGTTTGTATAGCTTCCAGTGACAGCTTAACATGTTGTCCAGGCCTCTCCAACCCTCTTCCTGGAGAGCTGCTGTCCTGTAGGTTTTTGCTCCAACCTCTGTTGTAACTAACCTGACTCACCTCATCAACCAGCTAAATGTTATAATCAGGTGCGCTAGATTAAGGTTGGAGTGAAAACCTACAGGTCGGTAGCTCTCCAGGAACATGGTTGGAGTGAACCTACAGAATCGTAGCTCTCCAGGAACAGGGTTGGAGTGAAAACCTACAGGTCGGTAGCTCTCCAGGAACATGGTTGGAGTGAACCTACAGAATCGTAGCTCTCCAAGAACAGGGTTGGAGTGAAAACCTACAGGTCGGTAGCTCTCCAGGAACAGGGTTGGAGTGTGAACCTACAGGTCGGTAGCTCTCCAGGAACAGGGTTGGAGTGAAAACCTACAGCTCTCCAGGAACAGGGTTGGAGAGCCCTGATGTAGTCTGTTTCATTTTCAGAAATAGTCTGGACAGTTTTAAGTGAATGGAGGTGAAATATGCAATATTACACAATACATTAATGTTGTATGTATGTAAAAAATACTTCAGAGGCAACCACAGACGTAGTGTTTAGCTGCTGCACTACAGTAGGAGCCGGTCAGAGTATGGTTGTCAAAATGTAAATACGCTCTAGCCAAATCTACAGATTCACCGGAGATACGCAATCATGCTGTTGAGGCTCTAATGTAATCATTCCAGACTTCATGACAGCAGAACACTATCTCGCCGCTATGGCAGATGTCGCCCTAGTGGTGTGGGACATTGACAGTATAATGACGTTAATTAGTCTTAACTACTTAGACTGGATAGTCTGTGTGCCTGTAGCAGCTTCGGAGTCCCCAACAACAGGGGAAGTGGAAAGCGAGCCTGTTAACAACAGAGACGGTACAGTATGTTAACCAGGAGACACTATAACTCCTCCTCCACATTTATTGGATTGGTTGAACAGTGCAGAAGAGAAACTCCCCCCAACAGTTTGTTTTTCTTCTCGTCTAGATCCTCTACATACGGGTCTTGTTTCATGCGTTTATTTTACAAATGCTATGTTGGATTTAGTGTGCCTGTGGACAGTTGTCCTGTTCAGTGCCACAGCAGCGTCTAATATACAGATTCACTTGGACTCGCATGTCCATTGTTTTTAATTGGCCCATTTCCCTGTATGTAGGATCATGAAGTGTAGGACACTGTCGGCAAATATTACCACATACTGAACTCACCAAATGTTGTGAAAATAAAACCAAGGAAGCCATACAGTATAAAGGATTTTCATTTTTAATACAGAACATACTTACACCCTTGAACAGTTGTTTTCGCCTTAAACCAGATAAGGAGATATGTATTCTTTGATTGTGAACTACGCCAGTTGTTGGGACAAAAATAAAAAAATCTTCAAGTAGATGATGGGAGAACCAAGGGGCCTTGTCAGTGTCCGGATACTCAGAGGCTTATGGGGAAGAAAAATATAGCATTTTTATTTCCTCTGTGGTATGGTAAATGTACTATGATGGAATGCTAATATTAAGGCCTATACGAATGCAGTCACAACATTATTTCACAGTGTCTAATGTAATACTGTTTCTATACAACCAATCCCCATCTCTACTGAAGTTCACCTCCGTTTAAAACAGGCTAACTGGACATCGTAGGGAGAAGGTGCCACGGGACATTTTAAAGCACCCGTGCTTGGAACAAACACATTTCACATAATGGAAAACCAGGTCTAACTGTGGCAGTCGTCCTTTTTTCTCTTCTACCAGAATATTTCTGCCCTTTGATAGTGTTCTTGCAAGGCCATATGTGAACACTAACCCAGTGGTTCCAAACATCAACAACAAAAGCTATTTTCCCCATTCGGTTTCACAACCCCTACTTTGAGAACCACTCCACTAGCCTTAATTGAACGATGTGACTGTAAAACAATGAACCAGGAAGATAGATGGAGCAAATGTAGCAGGTATATCACTTTTTTTTGTTGTTTTAAACGATGACTTAACTCCCTTTGAATAGATGGAACAGTAGCAAACTAAACAGCGAGCAACGAGTCACAATACAATAATCATGCAGCGCGTATTCATGAAGAGGCTAAAACCAGCCTGGCAGGACGACACACCGTTAACCCCACAACGCCCCTCCAAACAAGGGGCAGGCAAACTTAACCGGGGGTGAGAAAAATAGATATGCAACATTTTTGATTTGTGCTTTAGGATCGCATGTCATTGGTTAATGCCAATATTTAAAGCTTTTTATTTTCTTTAGAAGTCGAGTAGAGTGAATCGCCTACTAGAATCAGAAAACGTGCAACGTGTGGAACAGAATAGTATGGAGGAGTTAGGCTTATCTACTCCCCTCACAGTGCCACATTCTGAGCCTGACAACACCACAAAGCTACAGCGTCATAATGGGGATTACCGCAGTGCTTTATGAAAGCGTTAGCTGCCAAATACTGACCCCTCTATGCTTAGCAGGCCATCTTTTCATGGTAAGAATGATGATGATGATAACCCCTGCTTTCCAACACAGTGCGGCTGTATTGCTGTTTGAATAGGCACTAACCTGTGCTCTCCAAGACAACATCCTAACCTAAAAGGAAGCTAGCCTGGTCCCAGAACTGTTTGTATCGTCTTGCCAATGACCATAGGAGTTGGCAAGATGGCACCAACTGATCTGGGACCATACTAACAGGAAGCTGGAGACAAACTACACAACTATTTATACTTTGAGAACCGCTTTGAAAAACAGTGTTGTCTGGTTTGCCCAGTAGTATTAGGTGATCCTTCACTGCAATAAAGAGAATGTATCATCTACCCATACATTATCATTCATATGGATGCAAATACAAAAATATATATTTGTTCCACGTTCTCCTGTAAATGGTATCCAAACTTTTTTTGAAGAAAGAGGAAATCTTTTGCAATGTACATATTCACAAACAGTCCGGTGGTCGACGACTTGGGTCAGAACTTGACAAAAGGTGGTAAAATTCAGCTTGGTCCAATCTGGAGCTCACGACACATCTCACATTGTTTATAACAAGACACAGAGACGCAACAATCCAACAGAGAACAAGAGTCATTGTCCCTCTGCAATCCTTAGTCCCCACAAACTCCATACACATTGTTAGGACCTGTCCCAGTCCCCACAAACTCCATACGCATTGTTAGGACCTGTCCCAGTCCCCACAAACTCCATACGCATTGTTAGGACCTGTCCCAGACCCTACAAACCCAATGGATTGTTAGGACGTGTCCCAGTCCCTACAAACCCAATGGATTGTTAGGACGTGTCCCAGTCCCTACACACCCAATGGATTGTTAGGACGTGTCCCAGTCCCTACAAACCCAATGGATTGTTAGGACGTGTCCCAAACCCTACAAACCCAATGGATTGTTAGGACGTGTCCCAGTCCCTACAAACCCAATGGATTGTTAGGACGTGTCCCAGTCCCTACAAACCCAATGGATTGTTAGGACGTGTCCCAGTCCCTACAAACCCAATGGATTGTTAGGACGTGTCCCAGTCCCTACAAACCCAATGGATTGTTAGGACGTGTCCCAGTCCCTACAAACCCAATGGATTGTTAGGACGTGTCCCAGTCCCTACAAACCCAATGGATTGTTAGGACGCGTCCCGGGATATCCAGCCGCTCTCTGTGAGGAAGCTGAGGATGCGTTTCTTGAGCACCTTGTCTAGGTAGCTGGGCAGCCGGCTCTTGGAGGGAATGCCCTGGCTCTTCTGCAGGTGGTCCTTGATGATGATGGTCTTGACAGTCAGGTAGCGTGTGGGGCTGAGGTTAAGTGAATTGCACAGCACCTTCTCCCGGTCGGACAGCAGCTCGAAGCCCGCCAGGTTCTCTATGGCCGGGAACTCGCCATCCTTGCCCTCCTCTTTGATGACTCCGCCACCTCCTGTCCCTCCGCCAAGCCCTCCTCCTGTGCCGAGCCCTCCGCCCCGGCCCGTTTTCGAGGTAGCTACGCTCTTGTTCTCCTTGCGTTTCTCCCGTTTGTGCCTCGCCGCCTCGTACTCGGCCGCCTCGTCCAGTCGCGCGATGCCGTTGCGGCGGTAGCGCTGCAGCTCCCGTACTTTGGCGCGCAGCACGCGCTCCTTGTGCATGTTGTGGAACAAGTCCTCAAACTCCCGCTGAGCCATGAACTGGCACATCCCCCGTAACTTGATCCGCTGCTCCTTCTCCTCCTTGGGGATCTTACGCTTCGGCACCGTCGGGACGGCTGGAGCTCCCGGCGTCACCGCGGGAGTGGTTGGCGTCGGAAGGCTCCCCACCGCTCCGACGACGACGCCACCACCACCACCACCTACAACACCCAGCGTGCTTTGCTTCTCCTTCTTGTCGCGGCCTAGAAAGACGGGCACCAGGTTGTAGTCGCGGGCCACATTTTTGCGGCGCTGGCGCTCACGAAGCTTGCGCACGTACATGTCCACGTGCGCGCGCTTCATCTCGATCTCCACGTCTTCATCGTCGTAGTTGACCGACAGGCCACTGATGAGCTTCTCCGCCTCCTGGTCGTACTCCATCTCATAGTCGTCGCGGAGCGGCATGTAGCCCAGCTGTTGCTGCTCACCCAGGGTCACGTCCAGGGGAGGCAGGGGGGTGGTGAGGCTGGGGGACAGGGGGCCGCCGCTGGGGCAGGTGTGATCCGTCACCCGGTTGGGGATGCTGTCGGGGACGCAGGCCTTTCCCAGGTTGCCATGGATGTACATGCCGACATAGTGGTCCATGACATCCTGGGGGGTCCGAGACGCCCCTACATGAGTGGCCATGTCCTCCTGAAAGACCAGCACACACACAGGCCAGTGTTACTGAGAGGGGGATTACATCCCTGCAAGCATTTAGGCTACACAGACACACACATAATGTATGCATTGCTATACGTTCACTATTAGCATAGACGTGTGTTGAATTCCATTGATAGGAGATCAACAGATCCATTGAAACAGACTTGTCTACATTATACAAAACGTTTCCTGTATGTTCATAATGCATTGCACATTTGCAACATCGTGGATTGTAATGTGCGTTAGCATGGAAAAGTTGCATTCATCACGACTTAGCTAGCTAGCTGTGTACAGGACTAAAGTACATTTCAAGTATTGCAGAGTTGATCGATATGGCCAACTCTCGACAGAACCTGGCTGTCAGTCTGAAGTTGTCAAATGTATACGGGTCTATATTGCGTTATTTTTCAAGAGAGCAACTTTACTCATTTACATTTAGTCTAGATATTTTTATACGCGTGCTTGTATTATATAGCTATCTGAAAAGTAGCTAGGCTATAAAGTGAAATACCCAGTTTCCAAAGCCATATTGCTCGATCGCGTCGAGGAGCGACTGCTCTTCCCTGCTAGTCCATCCTCCCTCCGCTTCGGGACCCCAGAGGGTGAAGCGCCCGCCGTCGACTTGCTGATAACCGTGCCATCGCCGGTGATTACCGATTTCTGCACCCGCGGAGAAGCACTCCGGACAAAGTTCGATATCTGGACAGTCAGTACAGCGAAGCCGCAGATTCGTAACGTCTGCAAGGCAGTTTACGCAGTACTTCTTTCCTAGGTCGGCCATGTTGCTGGCTTCTGCTTGTTGTTGGAAGCAGCAGTGCCGCGGAGGGAGGGCCTGCGTGCTGGAGTGTCTCTGGTCAGACTACTGCGTCTCATTAATATTAATGAACTTGGCGCAAAAGCCTGTGATTGGCTTACATGCCCAGTTTCCAGGACAACTCAAAACACAAATGGTTTCATTAAAGAACAGTTGCTTATGTGTGAAGTTCTCGTTTAGGATTTCTTGACCTCGTTTTATCCTAGAAAACATATATTTGAATGTTGCCTTACAACCGGGGACTTAATTGACACGTGATTTGCTAGCTTGTTTTTAGCCAGAAATACTTAAACTTAAATTCCCGTTCTCATGGATGGGAATGCAGAGCAGAAAGAGAATGACCCTGGGTCCAATCCCAACATTGAAAACACAGAGCTGAAGAACGATGAGCAACTCCAGCATACACCAGCTGAAGAGCCCTCAGAAGAGGGCAAATCCACTAATGCTGATTACTGTAAGAATAAAGCTGACACGGCTGCAAATGAGGCCGAGGAGGTGGTAGCAGTGGAGCAGAGTGGGCAAGAGTCTGAAAAAGCTTTAGGGGAACAGGCAACAGAGGGTATCTCAGCTGAGACAGAGGGAGGGAACCCAGCCGCTTCTGAGCCAGGAGAGGGCGCTGGAGATGAGTCACCCACAGGACCCAACCTACCAACGAGTGAGACATTCGAAGAGGGAGAGGTCCCGGAGATGAAGCCTCTAATAGGGGAGCCTCTCTCCCGCGAGGGGAGCCTCACACTCGAAGATGTCGACAACAACAATGATGATGAAGGCGGACTGCCAAAACTAGACCCAGGGACTCCCGAAGGGGAGAGTTCCGTGCAGGTTGAGGAAAAGGGTCCCTCTCTAACCAAAGAGACGGGCCCCAGCATCGACTACAAAGAGTACATGAACTTCCTTTATGAGTTGCAGGCGGAGAAGGACAAACTGAGCCAGGTCAACGGTCAGCTCCAGATCAAGCTGGTGGAGTACTTCCGCAAGAAGACAGGTGATGACGCACGTCCTGAGAAGGAGAAAGCCGTGTCGGACCAGGAGCAGCGCTACCAGAAGTACATGGCCATCATGGAGGACCTGAAGTGGCAGCACCGGCTGGACTCGGAGGCAGCCCAGCAGCAGGCAGAGGAGCTGAGGCAGCAGAGCCAGGAGAAGCTGGGCCAGCTGGAGACCGAGTGGAGCGCTTTCATGGCACTGAAGCGCGACGTGGCCGTGACGGCCCTGAGCCGGCGCCTTGGGAAACAGGCGGCGGCGGTCGAGGTAGAGCAGATCCAGGCGGCCGAGCAGCGGCGCCAGAAAGAGCTGGTCACCGTGCGCCTGGAGAATATCAAGCTGAAGAACAAGACGCGCAAGTTTGAGGCCGCACTGCGTGCCAAGGAGATGCTCGCTGAGGGCCTGCACCTCATCGACTTCGAGCAGCTGAAGATAGAGAACCAGACGTATAATGAGAAGATAGAGGAGCGCAACGAGGAGCTCCTTAAACTGCGCAAGAAGATCACCAGCACAGTCCAGGTACTAACCCATGTGAAGGAGAAGCTCCAGTTCGTGCAGATGGAGAACCAGGCCAAGCGGGCCCAGTTGGCTGAGGTGGAGGTGGTGGTGGCCAGGAAGAGGGATGTGCTGACCAGGACCAAGCAGGCCAGGGATGGCCTCCGTATGGACAACCTGAAGCTGCGCCAGCGCTGCGGACTGCTGGGCAACGAGATCCTGCTGAGGGACTTTGAGGAGAAGGTCGACGCCTCAGACGACCTGGAGGAGAGGCTGGAGGGGCTGAAGAGGAGGCACGCAGAGCTCATACTGAAGTGTGCCGGGGTCAAGAAGAAACTGGAGTACACCAAACCCTAACCCAAACCCTAGTCCTAACCCAACCCCTAACCCAAACCCTAACCCAAACCTTAATCCTAACCCAAACCCTAATCCTAACCCAAACCCTAATCCTAACCCAAACCCTAATCCTAACCCAAACCCTAATCCTAACCCAAACCCTAAACCTATCTCAAATCCTAATCCTAACTGAAGTGTGGAAATCGAGGAGCGGAGGCGAGGAGAGGAAACGTGGAAACAATATGCTTGTATGAAATGAGACTCCTTCTCCACTCACGCGTCATCAGGCAAATGACATTTACAGCGGTAGAATGAAACGTGTAAAGTGATAAGGCTAGATGTGCAAGACATGTTATAGATTAAAAGAAAAGTAGCGTGTTGTTTTGAAATGTGTGCATGTAAGCAACAGCTGATTCAAAGGGGGAGTGGCAGATTTCAAAACTCATCTGCAGAGCATACATAGAGGATGCACTTCAGTATCCAACGGAGAGGAGTTTAGAGGCAGGTAGGAGAGTCTTTGCGAAGTCTGGTGACATGATAAGTGAGGGTAGTAACCAAGGGGATGGAACTCGGAGGCAGGGTTGGAGGCGGGGACTACTTGGGGCAACTTCACGTCTGGTTGGCTGGGGGTTACTCCTCGGTTCACCTACTAACAAATTGACACTCTCCTCGACCACTTATTGGTTTCCGGGTCACGGAGGAAAGAAGGACTGAGGAGTCAAGGAGAGGACAGACTTTCCCAATTGAGAATCTCCCAAGGTCTATATGATCAGTCAGAAATCACCAACTGGTCATAGACGGAAACCATATGTATTATAATAAGTAGTCTGTTGTTTTATTTGCTGACGTGTTTTAGTTGTTTTGCATTTACAACCCCTGATAATATAATAACAGTTGTCATGAAGGAAATTGTCATACTCAAGGTTGGTGAGCGGTTTATTTGCAACTAGTTTAAGTTGTCATTAAAATGTGAAATTCAAATTACATTAGCAAATTTCCCTTTTCTCTCAGTGGTTTAGCTGTCCAGATAGCAGAAATCAGATGCAAAAAAAACATTTCAATTTCCTGTAAAATCAAGTACAGGCCAGGGTGGAAAGAATTAGTCACTTATCAAACATCTTTATCAAAAAAGAAGTGTCACACTGCTGACACATTTAGCACTTTGATAATCAGCAACATCTACTTACTAACAACTGTTGGGCCAAAGCAATACTGTGCTGAGCACACATCTTTCACGAAATATAACTTTATTATCAGCCTAGCGTCATTCAGGAGGATGTGTTGAAATGAGGTTAACTCCTTCAAGGGGAGTCTGGTTGTACTTTTAATTTCTCCAGGATTTTGCGTACCCAGAGTGCAGTGACATCCAAGCAAACCTCTTGACCTGACGTCTTCAGAGTTGCACTGTGCATAGGACAAACAGGGGAGAGTCATAAGAAACAGCTATGTTAATTCAAACATTCACAACAGGAAGTCGATGTTTTACCGTAAGAAGAAAATGTACGTTTGGGTATAGATTAGGTTTAGGAACGAGGGTTATGGTTTGGGATAGATTAGGTTTAGGAACGAGGGTTATGGTTTGGGATAGATTAGGTTTAGGAACGAGGGTTATGGTTTGGGATAGATTAGGTTTAGGAACGAGGGTTGTGGTTTGGGATAGATTAGGTTTAGGAACGAGGGTTGTGGTTTGGGATAGATTAGGTTTAGGAACGAGGGTTATGGTTTGGGATAGATTAGGTTTAGGAACGAGGGTTATGGTTTGGGATAGATTAGGTTTAGGAACGAGGGTTATGGTTTGGGATAGATTAGGTTTAGGAACGAGGGTTATGGTTTGGGATAGATTAGGTTTAGGAACGAGGGTTATGGTTTGGGATAGATTAGGTTTAGGAACGAGGGTTATGGTTTGGGATAGATTAGGTTTAGGAACGAGGGTTATGGTTTGGGATAGATTAGGTTTAGGAACGAGGGTTATGGTTTGGGATAGATTAGGTTTAGGAACGAGGGTTATGGTTTGGGATAGATTAGGTTTAGGAACGAGGGTTATGGTTTGGGATAGATTAGGTTTAGGAACGAGGGTTATGGTTTGGGATAGATTAGGTTTAGGAACGAGGGTTATGGTTTGGGATAGATTAGGTTTAGGAACGAGGGTTATGGTTTGGGATAGATTAGGTTTAGGAACGAGGGTTGTGGTTTGGGATAGATTAGGTTTAGGAACGAGGGTTATGGTTTGGGATAGATTAGGTTTAGGAACGAGGGTTATGGTTTGGGATAGATTAGGTTTAGGAACGAGGGTTATGGTTTGGGATAGATTAGGTTTAGGAACGAGGGTTATGGTTTGGGATAGATTAGGTTTAGGAACGAGGGTTATGGTTTGGGATAGATTAGGTTTAGGAACGAGGGTTATGGTTTGGGATAGATTAGGTTTAGGAACGAGGGTTATGGTTTGGGATAGATTAGGTTTAGGAACGAGGGTTATGGTTTGGGATAGATTAGGTTTAGGAACGAGGGTTATGGTTTGGGATAGATTAGGTTTAGGAACGAGGGTTATGGTTTGGGATAGATTAGGTTTAGGAACGAGGGTTATGGTTTGGGATAGATTAGGTTTAGGAACGAGGGTTATGGTTTGGGATAGATTTCAGATGTTAAAGTTAGGGAAAGGCATGAAAGTTAACAATGTTTAGCGTACATTTATTTTCTGCCGGGTCAAATATACACTGTCTTCACAATCATTTTCTCTCTCTCTCTCTCTCTCTCTCTCTCTGTGTGGTTGTAAAGCAAAACTGTAAAAAAAAGTACTGTGAAACAAAGAGTGTGGTGAGTAAATTATGTCCAATAATACAGTATAAAGTACAACAGTGAAGCTTACATAATCTCCACAACGTTGCAGCTTGAAGAGGGTGCGTTAAACTGTATTTTAGAGATGAGCCTTCCTATCCTTCTGGCCTCCTTTTTGATGCACACGCATCTCTGCAGACTAGGCCTGCATGAGACAGAAACAGAGGAATACACTTGATCAAAGTCACTACTGATATACACTGAGTGAACTATACATTCAAAACACCTGCTCTTTCCATGACAGTCTGACCAGGTGAGTCCAGGTGAAAGCTGTGATCCCTTATTGATGTCACTTGTTAAATCCATTTCATTCAGTGTAGATGAAGGGGAGGAGACACGTTTAAAATGGATTTTTAAGCCTTGAGACAACAGAGACATGAATTGTGTATGTGTGCCATTTAGAGGTTGAATGGGCAAGACAAAAGATTACAGGGTATGGTATGGTAGTAGGTGCCAAGAACTGCAATGCTGCTGGATTTTTCACACATACTTCTTCCAGTATGAAAACAAGGATAAACATTCAGACATTGAGTTTAGTCCATGTTGTTGATAGGTAGGTACACCAAGGCTGGAGGTAAAATAGCTATACTACTACCCACAACCCACCACAGTAAGACATTAAAACATAGTGATTGACCACTGTAAACTGAGAATAACAACTGTAGTTAGTTACCCCTGTTGTTCAAAGTGTCTTTTGGACCCACTGGGTCCCGGGGGTGCTGGGTGTGCTTGGACCAGTTCACTAACTCCAAAGTAAAAGTCCAAAGAAAAGTCCCTTGGTGGTGTCATGCTCATTTGTTCCTCTGTCTGTGTGGTTGGGGACGAGGATACTGCAGAGGTGTTTGGGCTGGGGGTTGTGGTCCCTTCCCAGTCTGGGTCAGTTGAAGGCCTGGGGAATGCGGAAAATATCGAAATATTACGGTTTGTTACATGCTCAGTTAAAATAACCACAAGGACACAGAGGAATAGGATGTCAGATCTTTACCACAATATGCAAGCGATGTAAAAAAAAAATACAAAAAATTTAAAAAAAGAAAAAACTGGAAACGAGTAAGAAAGAACAGTCCCCACTGATATGAGTAAGGATGCACAGCTAAGTGATTTTATCAGATGAAGAAAACAATGCACAAACAAGCTTCAATTGAGAAACTAAAAATGTAACTAAGACCTCATATTGTATTATTTCTTAACCACAAACTCACCCAAACAGTGGTGCAAGGTATCTTGTGAGAGAGGTATTCACACAAACCTTCCTACCATCTGCCAGTGTCTCACTAGGAGAGAATAGCAGCAGTGGTTAATGGCTGATAGATACTGACCATTCAATTGGCCTTTGACCATTAACACATTGTCATAACCCTTTCACCGCACACACGCACGCACGCACGCGCACACACACACACACACACACACACACACACACACACACACACACACACACACACACACACACACACTCACATGATCTCTGTGGAGTTACACACGTCCGTTGCAGGGAACCTGAAGTCTATGCTCCTGACAAGAGACCGGTCAGTTGTGTGTTCCTGCCACGTCTTGCAGCGACACCCTTCCCTCTCTATCGGCCCCAGTTCCCCATGGCCTGGTGGGATGCCTTAACAGTGACAAAGTCAATCGGTCATTGATAAACTGATAAACCGTTATTTGTATTGCAACTACAGCTTTACAACTACATTCTAAAAAGAACAGGTGCTATCTAGAACAGGTGCTATCTAGAACAGGTGCTATCTAGAACAGGTAGAACATGTGCTATCTAGAACAGGTGCTATCTAGGACAGGTGATATCTAGAACAGGTGCTATCTAGGACAGGTGCTATCTAGAACATGTGCTATCTAGAACAGGTGCTATCTAGAACAGGTGCTATCTAGGACAGGTGATATCTAGAACAGGTGCTATCTAGAACAGGTGCTATCTAGAACAGGTAGAACAGGTGCTATCTAGAACAGGTGCTATCTAGGACAGGTGATATCTAGAACAGGTGCTATCTAGGACAGGTGCTATCTAGAACAGGTGCTATCTAGAACAGGTAGAACAGGTGCTATCTAGAACAGGTGCTATCTAGAACAGGTAGAACAGGTGCTATCTAGGACAGGTGCTATCTAGAACAGGTGCTATCTAGAACAGGTGCTATCTAGAACAGGTAGAACAGGTGCTATCTAGAACAGGTGCTATCTAGAACAGGTAGAACAGGTGCTATCTAGAACAGGTACTATCTAGAACAGGTGCTATCTAGAACAGGTAGAACAGGTGCTATCTAGGACAGGTGCTATCTAGAACAGGTGCTATCTAGAACAGGTGCTATCTAGAACAGGTAGAACAGGTGCTATCTAGGACAGGTGCTATCTAGAACAGGTGCTATCTAGAACAGGTGCTATCTAGAACAGGTGCTATCTAGAACAGGTAGAACAGGTGCTATCTAGAACAGGTACTATCTAGAACAGGTGCTATCTAGAACAGGTAGAACAGGTGCTATCTAGGACAGGTGCTATCTAGAACAGGTGCTATCTAGAACAGGTGCTATCTAGAACAGGTAGAACAGGTGCTATCTAGGACAGGTGCTATCTAGAACAGGTGCTATCTAGAACAGGTGCTATCTAGAACAGGTGCTATCTAGAACAGGTAGAACAGGTGCTATCTAGAACAGGTACTATCTAGAACAGGTGCTATCTAGAACAGGTGCTATCTAGAACAGGTAGAACAGGTGCTATCTAGAACAGGTGCTATCTAGAACAGGTAGAACAGGTGCTATCTAGAACAGGTGCTATCTAGAACAGGTGCTATCTAGAACAGGTAGAACAGGTGCTATCTAGAACAGGTGCTATCTAGAACAGGTGCTATATAGAATCTAAAAGGGTTATTCGGCTGCCCCTATAGGAGAACCACTTTGAATAACCTTTTTGTTGGTTCCAGGTAGAACCCTTTTGGGTTCCATATAGGACCCTTTCCACAGAGGGTTCTACATGGAACCCAAAAGGGTTCTCCTATGGGGCCAGCCGAAGAACCCTTTTGGATCCCTTTTTTCTAAGAATGAAAACATTCAGCTTGTTGAACTGATTAAAATAGGCCTTTAGAATGAAATATGTAGCTTACCCATGAAGTTTGCCACAAGTGATGAAGAATTGACAGCCATTTGAAGAGTGGAGTTTATATCTGGTAAAAGATATTAAAGTAGGATGTGATGGACTTCTCTAACCTGTATTAGCTTGTGATTTATGGATGAAGATGACTTGTGATGTCTTAAAGCTAGGGAGTGACCTTGTCTTGCAGCGACACCCTTCCCTCTCTACCGGCCCCAGTTCACCACTGTCTGGTGGGATGCCTTGAATAAGTACATCAGTTATTGATATTGTTGACTCACAACTGTATCACAATTCAGCACGATGAACTGATTAACATAGGCCTATAGTCTAAAATAGATTACCCATGACCTCAGCTGCAAGTGATGAGGAATTGACAGGCATTTCTGACTCTGAGGGAAGAGTTGAGTTTGCAAGATACATGACTCAAATCTGTTATTAAAAGTAGGATGTGATGGATTGAACGTGTATAACCTCTAATCTATACTTTTGGTATGAGGTCTTGTGCTCTAAGGATGAAGATATCTTGTTATACGTTTCAAAGCTCGAGTGACCCACCTTCCTTGTCATCCAACGGCGAAGACATTGCCAGTTGTGTGCTCTCAGCTGCCTCCTTGTTGGTAACCGTTTGTCTGGGCTCTGGTTCAGCGGTTGTACAGTGCGAATCATCAGAGATTTTCAGACAAAACTCTTCGAATCTCACGGCCTCCACATCTGTATCTGGGCTCTCCACTGTGGTAAGGGCAGTGTGACAAGAACATCATGTACCAACAGCAGCAAATATACACAACATATTCATATGCAGATGAATGAGAGAATATATTTAAAGCATGTGTCCTCAACAAAGTCAGTATAACAGAAAATGTGAAGTATTATTGCATAAATTCAACGACACACTATAGTATCATTTAACGTCATTAGCAATGTAATGAATGAAGTTGATATTAACAACACAATAAAAAAACAAAGCAGTATATCAACATTTTATCTAATGAATTGTAGCATTTACTCAGCTCCGAAACAGCTGACATATTTCTATAAACATAGTAAACTTACTAAACATAGATGGTAAACCTACTAAACATAGATGGTAAACCTACTAAACATAGATGGTAAACTTACTAAACATAGATGGTAAACTTACTAAACATAGATGGTAAACCTACTAAACATAGATGGTAAACTTACTAAACATAGATGGTAAACTTACTAAACATAGATGGTAAACTAACTAAACATAGATGGTGAACTTACTAAACATAGATGGTGAACTTACTAAACATAGATGGTAAACTTACTAAACATAGATGGTAAACCTACTAAACATAGATGGTGAACTTACTAAACATAGATGGTAAACTTACTAAACATAGATGGTAAACTTACTAAACATAGATGGTGAACTTACTAAACATAGATGGTAAACTTACTAAACATAGATGGATAACTTACTAAACATAGATGGTAAACCTACTAAACATAGATGGTAAACTTACTAAACATAGATGGTAAACTTACTAAACATAGATGGTGAACTTACTAAACATAGATGGTGAACTTACTAAACATAGATGGTGAACTTACTAAACATAGATGGTGAACTTACTAAACATAGATGGTAAACTTACTAAACATAGATGGTAAACTTACTAAACATAGATGGTAAACTTACTAAACATAGATGGTGAACTTACTAAACATAGATGGTGAACTTACTAAACATAGATGGTAAACTTACTAAACATAGATGGTAAACTTACTAAACATAGATGGTGAACTTACTAAACATAGATGGTAAACTTACTAAACATAGATGGTGAACTTACTAAACATAGATGGTAAACTTACTAAACATAGATGGTAAACTTACTAAACATAGATGGTAAACTTACTAAACATAGATGGTGAACTTACTAAACATAGATGGTGAACTTACTAAACATAGATGGTAAACCTACTAAACATAGATGGTAAACCTACATGGTAAACTTACTCTGAGCTGCTGGAGGATGGAACAGTAGAATCACAAGTAGAACCCCGGTGACCATGAGACAATCCATCATCCACAGTCTCTCTGACTACAGCTTCATGGATAACTGTTGCAGGTCTGGATCCTTATAGTGAGTGATCTTCTCCTGAGAGACAGATGGTAAGTAGTTGTGTCTGAAGATGTGTGTGGTGTTTAATGGGCAGATCAACTCATACACCCACTAAAGTGAAGTGAGTCAGAGGTCTATAGTAGTGTTTATCTAAACCTGACACCCCCTAATGTTTCAATGATGATCCTGCAACTGTGTGTCGTACTAGGTACTCGTTCCAGCCAAGCATGAGTAGTGTGTATTAAACCTGTTGGACACACTGGGGCGCTCCAAGACCGGATATGGCCACACTTGCACTACAGACATACTGTCTGAATGTCAGAGGAGAGGAGTATGGGTAATCAAACATCACACAAATATAAAATAAAATGAATGCGTTCTCTGTTTTTAATTCAGTTGACCCAAACAGATATAAAGCTGCTCTGGGCTCCCGAGTGGTGCAGCAGTCTAAGCCACTGTATCTCAGTGCTAGAGGTGTCACTACAGACCCATGTTCGATTCAAGCCTTGATCCTAACCGGCCGTGATTGGGAGTCCCATAGGGCAGTGCACAATTGGCCCATTGTCGTTTGGGTTTGGCCGGGGGTTGGCGGTCATTGTAAATAAGAATTTGTTCTAAACTGACTTTCCTGGTGAAATAAAGGGCTGCTACAGAATTGTAGACAACAGATGGTGCTATTTGAAAGATATTGCTAAAAGTGCAACCTGTAGTTTCATTTCTGCTTTGAGTGTCTCAGACTGTGGAGGAGGTAGGGTCTTAAAACCAGGGTAAGACACTGCTTAGTTCATATGGAGCTTGGATCACTTTGATTGTTTGTGCAAAAAGTTATGAGCACAAAGTTACACATTGCACCTTTAATAACGAACATTTACAAACAGTCTGTTTTCATTTTCTGTCATCTTTTACCCGATAAAACGTTGATGGCCCACAGGCTGCTGGAAGCAAAATGTTAACTCGTTTGTTGTCTACAATTCAACATTTGATGTCTAATATTATACTGAACAAAAAAATATAAAAGCAACAGTTTAAAGATTTAGCTGAGTTGCCTGAGAGGGCATAGGCCCAGCCAATCAGACATTTTTTTTCCCCCACAAAGGGGTTTTATTACAGACAGAAATACTCCTCAGCTCCAGCTCCTCGATTGGCCTTTTGTTGCCCACAACACAAGGTGCACCTGTGTAATTATTATGCTGTTAAAACAGCTTCTTGTCAAGTGGATGAATTATCTTGACTTTAAAGGATCTTTGATTTCAGCTCATGAAACATGGGACCAAGACATGACATGTTGTGATTATAAACTCAGCAAAAAAAGAAATGTCCTCTCACTGCCAACTGCGTTTATTTTCCGCAAAAAAAAAGTGTAAATATTTGTATGAACTTAAACAAGATTCAACAACTGAGACATAAACTGAACAAGTTCCACAGACATGTGACTAACAGAAATGGAATAACGTGTCCCTAAACAAAGGGGGGTTCAAAATCAAAAGTAACAGTCAGTAGCTGGTGTGGCCACCAGCTGCATTAAGTACTACAGTGCATCTCCTCCTCATGGACTGCACCAGATTTGCCCGTTCCTGCTGTGAGATGTTGCCCCACTCTTCCACCAAGGCACCCGCAAGTTCCCAGACATTTCTGAGGGGAATGGCCTTAACCCTCACCCTCTGATCCAACAGATCCCAGACGTGCACAATGGGATTGAGATCCGGGCTCTTTGCTGGCCATGGCAGAACACTGACAAATCTGCCTTGCAACAGCCCTACACGCCCCCAATCTGGCCTCTCTCAGCCTATTGCGGACAGTCTGAGCACTGATGGAGGGATTTTGCGTTCCTGGTGTAACTCGGGCAGTTGTTGTTGACGTCGTGTACCTGTCCCGCAGGTGTGATGTTCGGATGTACCGATCCTGTGCAGGTGTTGTTACATGTGGTCTGCCACTGCAAGGGCGATCAGTCCATCCTGTCTCCCTGTAGTGCTGTCTTAGGCGTCTCACAGTGCAGACATTGCAAATTGATTGCCCTGGCCTATCTGCAGTCCTCATTTCTCCTTGCAGCATGCCTAAGACACGTTCACGCAGATGAGCAGGGATCCTGGGCATTTTTCTTTTGATGTTATTCAGAGTAAGTATAAAGGCCTCTTTAGTGTTCTGAAGATTTCATAACTGTGACACTAACAGCTTACAGAAGGTAGGCAATTAGGGTCACAGTTATGAAACCCTAATTGCCAACCGTCTGTAAGCTGCTAGTGTGTCAATGACCGTTCCACAGGTGCATGTTCATTAATTGTTTATGGTTCATTGAACAAGCATGGGAAACAGTGTTTAAACCCTTTACAATGAAGATCTGTGAAGTTATTTGGATTTTTACGAATTATCTTTGAAAGACAGGGTCCTGAAAACGGGACATTTCTTTTTTTGCAGAGTTTATTCCCGTTCAGTACAAATCCATACCTCTTTGTTTTACTTGAGTATCACGGGGCTGTAATCAGCCTTTTCTAAATTCTCCTGATGCCCTTGCCTTTCCTATGACTAAACTATGTTAAAATCAATGTCATATGAGGCCACAACAAAAGTTGTATTCAACATACAGTACCAGTCAAAAGTTTGGACACACCTACTCATTTAAGGATTTTTCTTTATTTTTAATTTTTTTTAGATTCTTCAAAGTAGCCACCTTTTGCCTTGATGACAGCTTTGCACACTCTTGGCATTCTCTCAACCAGCTTCATGAGGAATGTTTTTACAACAGTCTTGAAGGAGTTCCTACATATGCTGAGCACTTGTTTGCTTCTTTTCCTTCACTCTGCGGTCCAACTCATCCCACACCATTTCAATCGGGTTGAGGTCGGGTGATTGTGGGATCCATGTCATCTGATGCAGCACTCCATCACTCTCCTTGGTCGAATAGCCCTTACACAGCCCGGAGGTGTGTTTTGGGTCATTGTCCTGTTGAAAAACAAATGATTGTCCCACTAAGCGCAAACCAGACAGGATGGCGTATTTCTGCAGAATGCTGTGGTAGCCATGCTTGTTAAATGTGCCTTGAATTCTAAATAAATCACAGACAGCGTTACCAGCAAAGCAACCCCACACCATCACACCTCCTCATGGTGGAAACCACACATCCGTTCACCTACTCTGCGTCTCACAATGACACCGCGGTTGGAACCAAAAATCGCAAATTTGGACTCATAAGACCAAAGGGCAGATTTCCACCAGTCTAATGTCCATTGCTCGTGTTTCTTGGCCCAAGCAAGTCTCTTCTTATTATTGGTGTCCTTTAGTAGTGGTTTCTTTGCAGCAATTCGACTGATTCACGCAGTCTCCTCTGAACAATTGATGAAGTTGTTGAGATGTTACGGATTGACTGACCTTCATGTCTTAAAGTAATGATGACTGTCATTTCTCTTTGCTTATTTGAGCTGTTATTGTCATAATATGGACTTGGTCTTTTACCAAATAGGGCTATCTTCTGTATACCCCCCTAACTTGACACAACACAACTGATTGGCTGATAAAGGAATGTATATGTTTAAAGTAATGACTAAAGAATTCCACCCTGAAATCATATAATTGTATGAAATGTGTTAGAGTCATGTGTGTGACTAGACCATTGTGTTACTATGTAGTAATGTGTGAGTTGAGACAACCCTTCCAAGGTCCCTCTAATCTAGGGAGGAGAGGAATGGCAAGAAACTGCCAGGCTGGTAGAAAAGTGATAAACTGTGTGTGTGTGTGTGTGTGTGTGTGTGTGTGTGTGTGTGTGTGTGTGTGTGTGTGTGTGTGTGTGTGTGTGTGTGTGTGTGTGTGTTATAAAATGACTGTTTTTGCATTTTTGACTTCAGAGTACTCTGAATAAAGAACTAACCTATTGCAGACTGGGGGCTTTGTCTAATTATTCATTAACCAGGGTCTTACAAACTTCTGGGAATTGGTCAAAGCTAGAGTGATAGTTGAGTTCAACCATTGGGATAAAAATTCTCATGACATTGGCTCAAATGCATTAATAAGAAGGAAAGAAATTCCACATATTAGCTTTTAACAAGGCACATCTGTTAATTTAAATGCATTCCAATTTACAGTAGCTATTACAGTGAAATATCACCATTCTATTGTTTGAGGAGGGTGCACAGTTTTTATCATGAAAAGTTATTAATAAACAAATGAGGCAGTATTTGTATCTATTTATTTTACTAGGCAAGTCAGTTAAGAACAAATTCTTATTTTCAATGACGGCCTAGGAACGACAGATTTTTACCTTGTCAGCTGGGGGATTTGATTTTGCAACCATTCGAGTACTAGTCCAACGCTCTAACCACTAGGCTACCTGCCGCCCCAATTGTTCTGAACAAAAATGCAATGGTTCATTGGATCAGTCTAAAACTTTGCTCATACACTGCTGCTATGTAGTGGCCAAAATCTAAATTGCACCTGGGCTGAATAATATATTATGGCCTTTCTTTTTCATTTCAAAGATGATGGTACACAAAAATACAAAGAAAACATAGTTTTTTTCAATGTAATATCTTTTACCAGATATATTCATTCCTACTACATTTCCACAAACTTCAAAGTGTTTCCTTTCAAATGGTACCAAGAATATGCATAGCCTTGCTACAGGCAGTTAATTAAATCTATGTCATTCTAGGCAAAAAAATGAAAATGACGGCCTACCAAAAGGCAAAAAGCCTCCTGCGGGGACCGGGGCCTATGATATTTTTTTATTTTTATAAATTCAATATAAATATAGGACAAAACACACATCACAACAAGCGAGACAACACAACATGACATAAAGAAAGACACAAGACAACAACAAAGCATGGCAGGAACACATGACAACACAGCATGGTAGCAACACAACATGGTAGCAGCACAGTACCTCCTCTTCCTGTAGTCCACAATCATCTTCTTTGTCCTGATCATGAAGCTGGTTGAGAGAATGCCAAGAGTGTGCAAAGCTGTCTTCAAGGCAAAGTGTGGCTACTTAGAGGAAACTCAAATATAATTTTTTTTGATTTGTTTAACACTGATTCCATATGTGTTATTTCATAGTTTTGATGTCTTTATTATAATTCTACAATGTAGAAAATTGTTCAAATATAGAAAAACCCTGGAATGAGTAGGCGTGTCCAAACTTTTGACTGGTGCTGTATGTTGTGGGTATAGAAACACAATTGTGAACAATCTGATTGTAAAAACAAGTCATGACTGACTGAGAAAATAGTTCATAGCTGCCTTCTGATGTTTATTAATCAGTCAGTTAGAAACCATCTTAGTGAGCCTTGTACTGTTCCTTATACGTTCATCATCATCATCATCATCCTCATCATCATCATCAAAAACAACAACATCATCAACATCAACATCATCATCATCCTCATCCTCATCATCATCCTCATCATCATCATCATCACCCAACATCATCACCATCATCAACATTATCATCATCATCATCAACATTATCATCATCACCCAACATCATCAACATCACCATCATCATCATCATCCTCATCATCATCATCCTCATCAAAAACAACAACATCATCAACATCACCATCAACATTATCATCATCATCATCCTCATCATCATCATCATCATCATCATCCTCATCATCATCATTATCAACAACATCATCATCACCCAACATCATCAACATCACCATCATCATCATCATCATCATCATCAAAAACAACATCATCAACATCATCATCATCATCATCCTCATCATCATCATCATCATCAACATCATCATCGCCCAACATCATCACCATCATCATCATTATCAACAACATCATCAACATCACCATCAACATTATCATCATCATCATCCTCATCAACATCATCATCATCGTCATCCTCATCATCATCATTATCAACAACATCATCATCACCCAACATCATCAACATCACCATCATTATCAACAACATCATCAACATCACCATCAACATTATCATCATCATCATCCTCATCATCATCATCATCATCCTCATCATCATCATTATCAACAACATCATCATCACCCAACATCATCAACATCACCATCATCATCATCATCATCATCATCACCATCATCATCATCATCCTCATCATCATCATTATCAACAACATCATCATCACCCATCATCATCATCACCATCATCATCATCATCATCATCATCCTCATCATCATCATTATCAACATCATCATCACCCATCATCATCATCACCATCATCATCACCATCATCATCATCATCCTCATCATCATCATTATCAACAACATCATCATCACCCATCATCATCATCACCATCATCATCACCATCATCATCATCATCCTCATCATCATCATTATCATCATTATCAACAACATCATCATCACCCATCATCATCATCACCATCATCATCACCATCATCATCATCATCCTCATCATCATCATCATCATCATTATCAACAACATCATCATCACCCAACATCATCACCATTATCATCATCATCATCATCCTCATCATCATCATTATCAACAACATCATCATCACCCAACATCATCATCACCATTATCATCATTATCAACAACATCATCACCATTATCATCATTATCAACAACATCATCATCACCCAACATCATCATCACCATCATCATCATCATCATCATCATCATCATCATCCCCATCATCAACATCATCATCACCCAACATCATCACCATTATCATCATCATCATCATTATCAACAACATCATCAACATCATCAACAATAGCGGAGAGACAGATATTGACACTCAGATAATGCCACTCAAACCCTATCAGTCTCCTGCAGGAGGAAGAAGACACTCAATCATGAAACTCAAAACCTGTCAGCCGTGTGCAACATTCAAGAGGACATTGTGACAGATTGTGCTATACAGTGTACCAATATACTTCAGAATGATTTCATTACATAGCGCTGTAAACTCTATCATTCAGAAATAATATATCTACTGATGTTTTCTCATTCAGGTAAAAGATGCTCCCAGTTATACTAAGGTTTATCTGTATTGTGGAAGGTGCCAAACCGAAGCAGTAGATCTCCTTTCAAGAGTGTGAATTGTGTCCTGAATTGTGTCCTGCAGGTCATCTTTATGTTAGAAAAATAACTGGTGAATAACTGGTTAAAAGACTCTACACCTTCAGTCATTCCATTTAATGCACTGATAAACAGCGCCTGATTACACACCATTTGTTCATTAATAATGTAGATAAACTTGTGTTGGATTTGTATTTAACCTTTTTCTTCATATGTTGCTGTGTTGCGGATGAATGCTGATATCAAATAACTTTGGCAACGGCACGCTACTCTACTTTCCAAATGGAAACATGGGACATTTTGATAAGATTGTGAAAAGGTACAGCAAAGGATAATGCAATGCCATTCATTGAGTACTAAGGGAGAGTGGGGTATGTTGAGCCATTTTTTTTTACATTCAGCATTACTCAGTCCCAGATAGGTGCAGTGAAATATGTTGTTTTAGAGGGTCACTCATAGTAGTAAGGTGCGCCTGGAGCAAATTAGGGTTAACGGCAGATTTTTCTCCTTGTCGGCTTTTATGTTATTGGCCAATGCTCTAACCGTTAATTATTCTAACTAACAAAGATATCTACATATATTTCAGGATGTTGTGCACCCATGGGAATAATCAGAATTCATGTAAACATACCCTTTTTGAAAACATAGCTTGTCCCAAAAAAAGTGGTCTCTTGGCACAACTTGGCCCAGGTATGAATGGAGCATGTGGACAGGGTGAACACAGGAATACATTTCTAACACTTCGTACATAAATAAAAAACCCACTTTTAACATCAGGCCCTGGTGTAACCTCGTATCCCAGCGATAATGCTTTGCATTACGCCTGGGAAGAAAACACTGGCCCTAGAGGGGGATCGAACCCAACTGAGGAAGACATTTTCCCTCATTTGAACTTCACTAAGCACACACACGTGTTTATAAAGAGCCACATTCTTTTCCAGTACAAAGAAAGGAGAAGAAACGTCTCTGATTATGCCTACTCTGTCAGTACACGCTCAGACATGCTTTGTTTTCTCTAACAGAGATCGAGTTATATTACTAGCCTAAATTATGACTATGCAATCTTACTTATCACATTAGGAGCGGTAGCCTATTTGAAAAAAGTCTGAAAATGCGATGATAAATGCATGTAATCCTTTACTATAAAGATGTAATGTTATGGTTAAATTGCTTCTACCAACTTTGAAACTCACACTCCGCAAATGGATGTCCACATTTGAAGTCGGCCATGTTGTGACTTGATAGCCTGTATTATGCATCTATTTATTAGGTAGGTGTTCCTAATGTTTTGAATATGCCGTTCCACAGACCTTTAAACCTGATATTGGTCATTCATTTTTATTAGTAATTGTTTTTTGCTGTTCTCCAAATAGTATTTTAGAGTTTTTAAATTGTGTAGAAATGCAGTACATGAGCTTCAACTTCCCAAAACTGTGTCCTTACCCCACTTTGCCATACCCTGGGTTTATCTGAACTGACGCCACAGTGGCACAAACTAGCATCCAGCTAGATTTTGTTTCCAAAGATTAGATAATGACAGACTGTTCAATTAACACTGTTCCAAAGTATATCTACTTTTGCTTCATGGGCATTTTGTATTTCTAACCACATCGCACTTTTCTTATCTGAAGTTGTGTTATCGTCTGTGTTTCAAATGGCACTTTATCCCCTATACAGTGCACTACTTTTGACAAGAGGCATATGGGCCTTATTCAAAAGTAGTGCACTATATTGGGGATAGCATGCCATTTTGGGACACACAGATTGCTTGACATTGTATGCTGAAGGAGGGCATGACATGGTCGATTGGTTGTGGATTGGGTCCAGGGTGACTGTATATAAGGCCTGGGTTCTCCTACTCTAACTTCACTCACTGTGTCCAAGAAGAACCAGAAGCAACCATGATGAAGTGGGCTGTCCTCCTGTGTGCCCTAGTGGCCCTCTCCGAGTGTAATACCAAGTCAGTCATGGTCTTTTCTTCGTTTTTCTGTATTTTTTTCCTTCATATTCTGCTTATTGTTGTCAGCACCATTTCACCAGGTCAAATTCCTGGTACATGTAATTGGCGAATAATGGTGATTGTGATTGTGTGTTTTCAGAATCTCTCTGATCAAGGGGAAGACTGCCAGAGAGACCCTAATGGAGAAGGGTATATGGGAGGAGACCAGGCTGAAGTTCCCCTACAACCCTATGGCCAAGTTCTACCAGACCGGTGATGAGGCTATGACCAACGATGCTGATGTAAGACACAGACAGAAGCAGTATGGTGATATACTGCATTAGCCTGGTGACTGATCCCAGATCTGTTTTTTTCTATATTGCCAATGAACATGGGAGTTGTCTACAGTGCATTCGGAAAGTATTCAGACCCCTTGACTTCTTCTACATTTTGTTACAACCTTATTCTTAAATGGATTATATATTTTTTATCATTATGGGGTATTGTGATGTCATTATGGGGTATTGTGATGTCATTATGGGGTATTGTGTGTAGATTGACGAGGGACAAAAAACAATTTGATCCATTTTAGAATAAGACTAATTTAACAAAATGTGGAAAAAGTCAAGGGGTCTGAATACTTTCCTAATGCACTGTAGACAACGCAAACAGACCTGGGACCAGGCTAGTCTATTGGCTATATGATTATTGTTTAAAAAATGTCATTACATGTTGGATATTGTGACTGCATAGTTTGAACCCATTGGCTCTACTGTTTGTGTTCGTGTCTTGCTTAAATTAAATGTACACTGGCCTGATCAAATTAATTACGAGCTTAGAGCATATAGCCATGCTTCTTGACATGTAACTACATAGTTAGACAAATGCTTGTTTCCTCATAGTACTGTGAAATGTTCACCTGTGTGACCCTGACATCCAATGCATGTCTGTTTCGCCGCCTCCTTGCAGTTGTCCTACTACGGCGTGATTTCCATCGGAACCCCTCCCCAGTCCTTCAACGTCATCTTTGACACGGGCTCCTCCAACCTGTGGGTTCCCTCGGTCTACTGCTCCAGCCAGGCCTGCCGTGAGTATACCGTAGGGGTATGAAGGATACTGGTGGAATTGGAGAATAGCTATATTTCCAATTGTTTCTGAGTAGTCTCTTGTGACAGAGTTGCAAAAAAAAACAGTTTCATATTGAGTACCTAGCCAGAGAATGAGAGACTTTGTTGTGGGTTGAGATGAGAGGATGAGGTGAGCACCTTTAAGGTTTACAGCATAACGGGATACTCTCAACACAATAAAAACATAGAATAGGATGAATGTATTTTCATATTGTCTCATTTAGAGCGTGGATTGTAGAGAGTAGCTCAATACCAATGAATAAATGAATGTTACATTTTTGCAATGGCACGGTATGTACTTAATGAACACGTTCATATTTTGAATAGAGAACCATGCCGAGTTCAACCCTTCTCAGTCCAGCACCTTCACGTGGGCCAACAAGCCCGTTTCTATTCAGTACGGAACTGGCAGCATGACTGGGCAGCTGGCATACGACACTGTTTCGGTATGGAAATGTAGCTAGCGACACATTATTATAATACATACAATTACATACTGTACATTACATACAATACAACCCCCCAAATAATCTTCCACTCAGCACCTTCCATCCCCTAGCAGTCCCATTTTATAACATCACATGCTAAAAAAAAATACACAGGTATATTAGTAACTGACTCCAGTAGAGTCAGCAAAGATTTATAATTACTGTTTTAGGTACACTCAATATGGCCGCCGGTCCACACATCACCAATCAATTGAATGGGAAAACCTGTTCAAGTAGTTCCATTTCTATGGTGCCCTGTGACTGATGCCTGCTGTTCTGTTTTTCCAGGTGGGAGGTATCTCTGTGACTCAGCAGATCTTTGGTGCCAGTCAGACCGAGGCTCCCTTCATGGCCAACATGGTTGCCGACGGTATCCTGGGCCTGGCTTTCCCCAACCTGGCGGCCTCTGGGGCCACACCAGTCTTTGACAACATGATGAGTCAGGGCCTCGTTTCCCAGAACCTCTTCTCTGTCTACCTGAGCGGGTAACATAGTAACTGCACTGTACAAATATACCTGGATGGGAGGTGGCCTTTTCTCTTAGTTGTGATATTAATATATAAGAATGTAAGAACAACCTTGTTGACCTTTCTCCTCCTCCAATAGAAACTCAGCAGAGGGTAGTGTGGTGTCTTTCGGAAACATTGAGTCTAACTACTACACCGGACAGATCGCCTGGATCCCCCTGTCCTCTGAGACCTACTGGCAGATCAACATGGACAGGTAGGTACATTAGTCCACACAGAGCCTATATCCTGGTCCATATCCATACCAATATTCATGTATCATCCTTTCATGCAATCACCCACAATTCATTGGAGCAGTACATCAAATGAACATAACTACTTCAAGTCTGGAGCCTATGACTTAATCTTGCTGTGCACTTAGCAAGTTGAAGTTTATTTGCTAACGACGAAAACCCAACAGCAATAAATATGCATACAACCAAAGAGAGGAAGAACAGTTCAACTCAACTAGTATTTGTCTTTCCAGCGTTACCATCAACGGCAACACAGTGGCTTGCAATGGTGGGTGTCAGGCTATCATAGATACCGGCACCTCCCTGATCGTTGGGCCAACCACTGACATCAGCAACATGAACAGCTGGGTCGGAGCCACCACTGACCAGTATGGAGACGTGAGTCACTCACACACACACACACACACACACACACACACACACACACACACACACACACACACACACACACACACACACACACACACACACACACACACACACACACACACACACACACACACACACACACAGGTACAGAGATGTCCAACTATAAGGCTTTTCACACTACTGAGCAGAACCAAGCCGAGCCAAACCAAGCTGCCCGGCCGTGTTAGTTGTTGGAAAGACCGTGCTAAAAAGAATAAGTGGGAAGAGCAAATGTCTGAAACAGCATATTGTGGTTGGGACGGCATTGTAGTGTGAAAAGGGTATAAACCTTTTCTCTTGTTGTTGTTTTTTCCCCTCTGATTAACCACAGAATAATCTATGCCATGATGTTATTGTTCCTCTCCTAGGCCTCCGTGAACTGCAACAACATCCCCAACATGCCCGAGGTGACCTTCACCCTCAACGGAAACGCCTTCACCATCTCTGCCTCCGCCTACACCTCCCAGGTAGTCTACTGAAACACATGTTACATACAACTTATCTGACCTATCTGATCTTTAATGCTGATGCAAGCTCCTTCTTCAGAGCACCTGTACATCTGAGACTTTACCTTTCTTTTAGATCCTAGGAGCAAAGGGCCACATATGCCTGACTTTCTCTCTCTCTATCTCTGTCTTTCTCTCTCTCTATCTCTCTATTTCTCTCTCTCTCTGTAGAACTCCAACGGCTGCATGACTGGTTTTGGTAACGGTGGAACTCAGCAGCTCTGGATCCTTGGAGATGTCTTCATCAGGCAGTACTACGCCATCTTTGACAGGCAGAACAACTATGTCGGTCTGGCCCAGGCCGCGTAAGATATCCACCGAGAGATCCACTAGATCTACAGAGATCCCAAAAGATTCTTAATGGCTAGATTTCATCTGTATCATGAAAGTACAGTGGGATTGAAATGTTAAAGTAATTTCTGATTGAGCCGACAGACGCAGCATTTATGGTGAATGCAGTCTCTGCAAACAGCGGGAACATTGCCTTTAAATTTAAATTGTGCTATAGCACAGATCTTCCATTGAATCTAGGAATAAATCTTCCAGTTATGTTATATAGGTGATTATGTCACTTGGTTGGGGAAATTTTGTCAACGTACACAGCTGCCAATGAATAAAATAAAAATGTTGCCTTGCAAATAAACTGTGTTTGGTTGTCAACAGCTCTTTCTCCCTGAAGTGAAACTATCCTCTTGTGGAACCTCTTAATGTAAGAAAAAAGATAGGAACCGAATAGAATACTATAGAATATTGACCTGATCATGGTGCAGGCAGGTAGGCCCAGAGTCATAGACCTGAACATGGTGCAGGCAGGTAGGCCCAGAGTCATAGACCTGAACATGGTGCAGGCAGGTAGGCCCAGAGTCATAGACCTGAACCTGGTGCAGGCAGGTAGGCCCAGAGTCATAGACCTGAACATGGTGCAGGCAGGTAGGCCCAGAGTCATAGACCTGAACCTGGTGCAGGCAGGTAGGCCCAGAGTCATAGACCTGAACATGGTGCAGGCAGGTAGGCCCAGAGTCATAGACCTGAACATGCTGGAGGCAGGTAGGCAGGTAGGCCCAGAGTCATAGACCTGAACATGCTGGAGGCAGGTAGGCCCAGAGTCATAGACCTGAACATGGTGCAGGCAGGTAGGCCGAGAGTCATAGACCTGAACATGCTGGAGGCAGGTAGGCCCAGAGTCATAGACCTGAACCTGGTGCAGGCAGGTAGGCCCAGAGTCATAGACCTGAACATGGTGCAGGCAGGTAGGCCCAGAGTCATAGACCTGAACATGCTGGAGGCAGGTAGGCAGGTAGGCCCAGAGTCATAGACCTGAACATGCTGGAGGCAGGTAGGCCCAGAGTCATATCATGGTGCAGGCAGGTAGGCCCAGAGTCATATCATGGTGGAGGCAGGTAGGCCCAGAGTCATAGACCTGAACGTGGTGGGGCAGACAGGCCAACATCAAATCAAATGTATTTATACAGCCCTTCTTAGATCAACTGATATCTCAAAGTGCTGTACAGAAACCCAGCCTAAAACCCCAAACAGCAAGCAATGCAGGTGTAGAAGCACGGTGGCTAGGAAAAACTCCCTAGAAAGTCCAAAACCTAGGAAGAAACTTAGAGAGGAGTTAGGAAGAATGCCTGTATCTTTGTAGTGACTGGGTGTATTGATAAACTATCCAAAGTGTAATTAATAACTTCACCATACTCAAAGGGATATTCAATGTCTGCTATTTTACCAATAGGTGCCCTTCTTTGCGAGCCACTGTAAAACCTCCCTGGTCTTTGTGGTTGAATCTGTGTTTGAAATGAACTGCTCGATTGAGGGACCTTAGAGCTAATTGAATGTGTGGTGTACAGAGATGAGGTAGTCATTAAAAAATCATCTTAAACACTATTATTACACACAGAGTGAGTCCATGCAACTTATTATGGGACTTAAGTGTCATCATGTGCCTCCTCAGGTCCTTCTTGTTCTTGGAGGCAAAGCTGACGCTTCCTGTTCTTGTGAGGTCTCAGGAAGGCATGTATGACCATGTGGGTCTGAGAAAGGAATGGGACAACCATGTGACGACATGCTTTGGAAGCAATTGTGGGTCACTACTAGGTCAACGCTGCCTACGTGGTAACTGTCAAAAGTCTTTTGATATACTCTTCTCTGTGTATATTAGATCGTATGTTTAGAATAATGCTAATATCACTGACAAGTCATTTGGCAGTGTGCCCAGAACATTACTCTGGGAACCTAAAGGAGTATCTCAGTTTCAAGGTCCTAGCTTTGACAGAAGAAGCCTCGTGAGGTATCAGTCAGTCACATGCAGTAACCAATGTTAAGAATGAATAATGAATCATGCTTATATGACTTGTTTGTGTAGCAGTATATAAGGACTGAAAGGGAAAGCCCTTTGCAGAGTTTTCATCCAGCTTGGATTGAACCTCTCCAGTTAACTGAAAATAAAGTGTAATTCATTTAATATTGACTTCAGGTGTCCCTGGTGTTGAATTTCCACCAGTCTTCCTTCATCCGTCATCTCCTAGCCTTCTTCTGCCCTCTCCTAGCCTCCTCCTGCCTCCTCTCTCCCTCTCCTAGCCTCCTCTCTCCCTCTCCTAGCCTCCTCCTGCCTCCTCTCTCCCTCTCCTAGCCTCCTCTCTCCCTCTCCTAGCCTCCTCGTGCCCTCTCCTAGCCTCCTCCCGCCCTCTCCTAGCCTCCTCCCGCCCTCTCCTAGCCTCCTCCCGCCCTCTCCTAGCCTCCTCCCGCCCTCTCCTAGCCTCCTCGTCCCCTCTCCTAGCCTCCTCGTGCCCTCTCCTAGCCTCCTCGTGCCCTCTCCTAGCCTCCTCGTCCCCTCTCCTAGCCTCCTCGTGCCCTCTCCTAGCCTCCTCGTGCCCTCTCCTAGCCTCCTCGTGCCCTCTCCTAGCCTCCTCGTGCCCTCTCCTAGCCTACCTTGTGCCCTCTCTGCTAGCCTCGTTCTGAAAATGCATTGGAGGAGAACATTTCATCCCCTCAGACCTTCTCCTCAAGGAGGAAAGGAAAGAGGACAAGAGAAAGTTGTTGTTGTTGCTGCTTTTCTCTTCGTCATCATAATTTTTGTCTTACATGCTGAGTGCTCATTGGCAGTAGAACTTGAGAGTTCACAGGATTTAACCCCGATCACAAAAATGTGTTTGGGACAGCAAAAACGTGGTGAAAACGTTAACACACACACAGAGGAACATAGTGAAAACAGCTGAGTGCTGCTTGAACATGTCCAATGAGAGCAGAGGTTTATGTTTTCCATTGCCCTATTGAACACAACCCTGGTCAGACCATGGTGTTGCACCTGACTGATGTGATTGATTGTACCCTGTATTCAGGTCCAATGCTGTCGATCTCCTATGTAGCTTTGTCCACCTGTTCCAACACACTGAAGCCTTCTGCCACCTCGTAGGCCTGGATGGCCAGCTGGGTGATCTCTCCATTCTCAATGGTCCCTGCCTCATAACCCTCCTGCACCTGCTGGACCGAATGGATCATTATTTTGGTGATTTCACACCAATGAACACCAACAAACAGAACAGACAACAAACCCAGTGAACACCACACAACGTCACATAAAGTAAAGGTTCAGCCCGTGATAAATCAAACACTGAAAATAATCTACACCACACCAAATATATAATATTAGAAACTGGGTGGTTCGAGCCCTGAAGGCTAATTGGCTGACAGCTGTGGTATATCAGACCATATACACGGTATACACGACCAATACATGACCAAACATGTATACCACGGCTAAGGGCTGTATCCAGGCACTCAGCTTTGCGACGTGCCTAAGAACAGCCCTTAGCCGTGGTAAATTGTCCACATACAGCAGCCCCTCGGGCCTCACTGCTTAAATGTATCATGATAATACATGTACCTCCTGCACCAGGGTCTCAGACACGTGAAAAGGTCACAACTTGTTGTTGTGTGAGTTTCCCAACAGCAGATCCAGAGCATTCTGGGCTGACAGGTCAAATCAAATCAAATCAAATCTGTGGAGATGTAGAGAGAGAGAGAGAGGCTCAGTCGTGATTCAATCATGCCTTACACATAATATACATTATATGCAAATGTTCTTATTGGGTTTGGTGGAGATCAACGGAAGAATTTCTGTTGAGACAATACATTTAATTTGAGCCATAAAAAGGCATGTATTTTTTTCATACATGTGATATTTGTCTGTCCTTTGTATGGCAGGAATCACTGACCCTGGTCGTAGATGATGGTGGTGCTTGGGAGACTGAGGCGTTCTGCATGGCTTGTAGTGTATCAGGATCCTGTAATGGCCGTTGGTGGAAGAAGGTGAGGACCAAGGTGCAGGGTGGTACGTGTTCATCATTTTAATGGTAAAACTGAACACTATCAAACAAGCAACAAAAGAAACAACTGAAACAGCTCCGTCAGGTGCAAAACACACGAAACAGAAAATAACTACCCACAAACCACCAGGTGGGAACAGGCTACCTAAGTATGGTTCTCAATCAGAAACAACGATTGACAGCTGTCTCTGATTGGGAACCATACCAGGCCAAACACAGAAATATAACACATAGAACAAAAACTAGAATGCCCACCCCAACTCACGCCCTGACAAAACCAAAAATAGAGATGTAAAAAAAGGAACTAAGGTCAGAACGTGACAGATCCACCCACCGCAAGCTAACACAAGGAAAAAACAGAGTCACAGGCCTGCAGCTTTATAGCTGTATAGCTCTTCAAGCCTGTTTCCAGATCAGTTTGGGATGTCTTTACAACTGCTATGGTCATGGTCATGCCACAAATCTGTCATGCCACAGATCATAGGAGTTGACCAGTCAATCCTAACAGGTCTGGGACCAGGCTATGCCTCTAATCAACCCTAACAGATCTGGGACCAGGCTATGCCTCTAATCAACCCTAACAGGTCTGGGACCAGGCTATGCCTCTAATCAACCCTAACAGGTCTGGGACCAGGCTATGCCTCTAATCAACCCTAACAGGTCTGGGACCAGGCTATGCCTCTAATCAACCCTAACAGGTCTGGGACCAGGCTATGCCTCTAATCAACCCTAACAGGTCTGGGACCAGGCTATGCCTCTAATCAACCCTAACAGGTCTGGGACCAGGCTATGCCTCTAATGAACCCTAACAGGTCTGGGACCAGGCTATGCCTCTAATCAACCCTAACAGATCTGGGACCAGGCTATGCCTCTAATCAACCCTAACAGATCTGGGACCAGGCTATGCCTCTAATGAACCCTAACAGGTCTGGGACCAGGCTATGCCTCTAATCAACCCTAACAGATCTGGGACCAGGCTATGCCTCTAATCAACCCTAACAGGTCTGGGACCAGGCTATGCCTCTAATCAACCCTAACAGGTCTGGGACCAGGCTATGCCTCTAATCAACCCTAACAGGTCTGGGACCAGGCTATGCCTCTAATCAACCCTAACAGGTCTGGGACCAGGCTATGCCTCTAATCAACCCTAACAGATCTGGGACCAGGCTATGCCTCTAATCAACCCTAACAGGTATGGGACCAGGCTATGCCTCTAATCAACCCTAACAGGTATGGGACCAGGCTATGCCTCTAATCAACCCTAACAGGTCTGGGACCAGGCTATGCCTCCAATCAACCCTAACAGATCTGGGACCAGGCTATGCCTCTAATCAACCCGAACAGATCAGGGACTAGATTATGCCTTTCTGAAACACAATCTGTCCATGGTTCTGTCATTCTGCCCCTGAACAGGCAGTTAACCCACTGTTCCTAGGCCGTCATTGATAATACGAATTTGTTCTTAACTGACTTGCCTAGTTAAATAAAGGTAAAATAAATAAATAAATAAAAACAATACCGTAGATACCTGCTGAGAGTCAGACAGACCACACTGGACACAGGAACCACAATACCTTAGATACCTGCTGAGACAGACCACATGGGAACAACACCTTAGATACTTGCTGAGAGTCAGACAGACCACACTGGACACGGGAACAACACCTTAGATACCTGCTGAGAGTCAGACAGACCACACTGGACACGGGAACAACACTTTAGTAGGGTTGGTCAATGTCAGCCTTTGTCCTATTGTGATTATGTACCCAACACATATTGTGACATACGATTCTATCGCCCTTATTGATCATCCCCACAAACTCATCTAAAATGACAGTTGGGCTGTAGCGCAAATCAAATGCAGCTGGACGCATCATGACCAACTATATTTTTTAAAGCCTGGCAAGGGATAGCAATGGCAAATATTTTCTAATAATATTTTCTGGTAGAGGAGCAGAACAGGTATGTCTGTGTCAGTGTCTGTGTGGCACACATATGACTGTCTGATGAGGAACAGTGTGTCTCACCGTAGTGAGCTAGGTTATAGGACTACATCATGATGAGGACCAGTCTGTCTCACCGTAGTGAGCTAGGTTATAGGACTACATCATGATGAGGACCAGTCTGTCTCACCGTAGTGAGCTAGGTTATAGGACTACATCATGATGGACCAGTCTGTCTCACCATAGTGAGCTAGGTTATAGGACTACATCATGATGGACCAGTCTGTCTCACTGTAGTGAGCTAGGTTATAGGACTACATCATGATGGACCAGTCTGTCTCACCGTGGTGAGCTAGGTTATAGGACTACATCATGATGAGGAACAGTGTGTCTCACCGTAGTGAGCTAGGTTATAGGACTACATCATGATGGACCAGTCTGTCTCACCGTAGTGAGCTAGGTTATAGGACTACATCATGATGAGGAACAGGCTGTCTCACCGTAGTGAGCTAGGTTACAGGCCTACATCATGATGAGGACCAGTCTGTCTCACCGTAGTGAGCTAGGTTATAGGACTACATCATGATGAGGACCAGTCTGTCTCACCGTAGTGAGCTAGGTTATAGGACTACATCATGATGAGGAACAGGCTGTCTCACCGTAGTGAGCTAGGTTACAGGACTACATCATGATGGACCAGTCTGTCTCACCGTAGTGAGCTAGGTTACAGGACTACATCATGATGGACCAGTCTGTCGCACCGTAGTGAGCTAGGTTACAGGCCTACATCATGGGCTGGATAGAAGCAGTCTACCGTCTTCACAACTGGTTAACAATAGCTTTATTTGCCTCGTAAAATAATAGAACAAACAAGATTATTTATTTTTCTATCTGTCATTAAACTGTGATTGAGAATATCTTACGCCTTCTTCTTGTTCTTGTTCTTCTTCTTGTTTTTTTTTGAACGCCACAACTTTTGGACGACACCTTCGTAGGCTAGAATATTTTGGAAATGAGCTATTGTTGATAACATTATGTTGTATAAAAAATGTTTATGATAGGCCAGTAGGAGGAATGAAGATAGGTTATGGGCCATTTGGTTTTCAAGCTCGCATGCGAGGACCCATCCGGTCGCATGGATCACTTATTTATTTATTTTATTTAACTAGACAAGTCAGTGAAGAATGAATTATTATTTACAAAGACGGCCTACCAAAAGGCAAAAGGCCTCCTGCGGGGACGACGGCTGGGATTAAAATAAATAAATATATATATATATAGGACAAAACACACACTACATAAAGAGAAACACCCCAACACTACATAGAGGGAGACAACACAACACTACATAGAGGGAGACACCCCAACACTACAGAGAGAGAGACACCCCAACACTACATAGAGAGAGACAACACAACACTACATAAAGAGAAACACCCCAACACTACAGAGAGAGAGACAACACAACACTACAGAGAGAGAGACAACACAACACTACATAAAGAGAAACACCACAAAACTACATAGAGGGAGACAACACAACACTACATAGAGGGAGACAACACAACACTACATAAAGAGAAACACCCCAACACTACATAGAGGGAGACAACACAACACTACATAGAGGGAGACAACACAACACTACATAGAGAGAGACACCCCAACACTACATAGAGGGAGACAACACAACACTACATAGAGAGAGACAACACAACACTACATAAAGAGAAACACCCCAACACTACAGAGAGAGAGACAACACAACACTACAGAGAGAGAGACAACACAACACTACATAAAGAGAAACACCACAAAACTACATAGAGGGAGACAACACAACACTACATAGAGAGAGACACCCCAACACTACAGAGAGAGAGACAACACAGCACTACATAAAGAGAAACACCCCAACACTACATAGAGAGAGACAACACAACACTACATAAAGAGAAACACCACAACACTACATAGAGGGAGACAACACAACACTACATAGAGGGAGACAACACAACACTACATAGAGAGAGACAACACAACACTACAGAGAGAGAGACAACACAACACTACATAGAGAGAGACAACACAACACTACATAAAGAGAAACACCCCAACACTACATAGAGGGAGACAACACAACACTACATAGAGAGAGACACCCCAACACTACAGAGAGAGAGACACCCCAACACTACAGAGAGAGAGACAACACAACACTACATAGAGAGAGACAACACAACACTACATAAAGATAAACACCACAAAACTACATAGAGGGAGACAACACAATACTACATAGAGAGAGACACCCCAACACTACATAGAGAGAGACACCCCAACACTACAGAGAGAGAGACAACACAATACTACATAGAGAGAGACAACACAACACTACATAAAGAGAGACACCACAAAACTACACACAGAGACACACCCCAACACTACAGAGAGAGAGACAACATAACACTACATAGAGAGAGACAACACAACACTACATAGAGAGAGACACCCCAACACTACAGAGAGAGAGACAACACAGCACTACATAGAGAGAGACAACACAACACTACATAGAGAGAGACACCCCAACACTACATAGAGGGAGACAACACAACACTACATAGAGAGAGACACCCCAACACTACATAGAGAGAGACACCCCAACACTACAGAGAGAGAGACAACACAACACTACAGAGAGAGAGACAACACAACACTACATAAAGAGAAACACCACAAAACTACATAGAGAGAGACAACACAACACTACATAGAGGGAGACAACACAACACTACATAAAGAGAGACAACACAACACTACATAAAGAGAGACAACACAACACTACATAGAGAGAGACAACACAACACTACATAGAGAGAGACAACACAACACTACATAAAGAGAGACACCACAAAACTACACACAGAGACACACCTCAACACTACATAAAGAGAGGCACCATAACACTACATAAAGAGAGGCACCATAACACTACATAAAGAGAGACAACACAACACTACATAAAGAGACCACACAACATAAAGGGAGACCACACAACATAAGAGACAAAACAACACCACATAAATAGAGACAACACAACACTACATAAAGAGAGACAACACTACATAAAGAGAGACCACACAACACTACATAAAGAGAGACCACACAGCATAAAGAGAGGCACCATAACACTACATAAAGAGAGGCACCACAACACTACATAAAGAGAGACACCACAACACTACATAAAGAGAGACGACACAACACAACATAAAGAGAGACCACACAACATAAAGAGAGACAACACAACACCACATAAATAGAGACAACACAACACTACATAAAGAGAGACCACACTACATAAAGAGAGATACTACAACACTACATAAAGAGAGACAACACTACATAAAGAGGAACAACATAACACTACATAAAGAGAGGCACCACAACACTACATAAAGAGAGACACCACAACACTACATAAAGAGAGACAGCACTACATAAAGAGAGACAACACTACATAAAGAGAGAGACCACAACACTACATAAAGAGAGAGACCACAACACTACATAAAGAGAGACACCACAACACTACATAAAGAGAGACAACACTACATAAAGAGAGAGACCACAACACTACATAAAGAGAGAGACCACAACACTACATAAAGAGAGAGACCACAACACTACATAAGAGAGACCACAACACTACATAAAGAGAGAGACCACAACACTACATAAAGAGAGAGACCACAACACTACATAAAGAGGAACAACATAACACTACATAAAGAGAGACACCACAACACTACATAAAGAGAGAGACCACAACACTACATAAAGAGAGACAACACAACACTACATAAAGAGAGACCACAACACTACATAAAGAGAGACAACACAACACTACATATAGAGAGACAACACAACACTACATAAAGAGAGATACCACAACACTACATAAAGAGAGACAACACTACATAAAGAGAGACAACACTACATAAAGAGAGAGACCACAACACTACATAAAGAGAGAGACCACAACACTACATAAAGAGAGAGACCACAACACTACATAAAGAGAGAGACCACAACACTACATAGAGAGACACCACAACACTACATAAAGAGAGGCACCACAACACTACATAGAGAGACACCACAACACTATGACCAGGGATGTTCTCTGTTTAGTGAGTCCACCAGATCAGAGGCAGTAGGGATGACCAGGGATGTTCTCTGTTTAGTGAGTCCTCCAGATCAGAGGCAGTAGGGATGACCAGGGATGTTCTCTGTTTAGTGGGTCCTCCAGATCAGAGGCAGTAGGGATGACCAGGTATGTTCTCTGTTTAGTGAGTCCACCAGATCAGAGGCAGTAGGGAGGACCAGGGATGTTCTCTGTTTAGTGAGTCCACCAGATCAGAGGCAGTAGGGATGACCAGGGATGTTCTCTGTTTAGTGAGTCCACCAGATCAGAGGCAGTAGGGATGACCAGGGATGTTCTCTTGATAAGTGCGTGACTGGACCATTTTCCTGTCCTGCTAAGCATTCAAAATGTAACGAGTACTTTTGGGTCACTGAAAATGTATGGAGTAAAAAAGTACATTAATTTTCTTTAGGAATGTAGCGAAATAAGAGTTGTCAGAAATATAAATAGTAAAGTAAAATACACACACCCCGAAAAATAACTGTAGGTCTGGTACTGTGTTTTATATGGAGATCACAGGGGAATGACCCACATGGTGGAAGGAGAGAACACACTGGTCCTGCTTGTGGACTGCAGAGTATCGGTTCACATTCTCTCTGTCTAAATACTTGTCCTTGGTGTGTATTGCAAAGTGTCTGATGACATCCTGTTTGTGTGTGTGTGTGTACATACTTATCCTTGGTGTGTATTGCAAAGTGTCTCATGACATCCTTCGTATACACACTGCTGTAGTCACGCTCCTCACACTTCATGATCGAAGGGTCCAGCTAAAAAGCCTACTGTGGGTTTGTCTTTATATGTGTGGTAGGACCTAACCAAACACGGCGGGACTTCGCAGATACTTCAGATGACATACTAATGGTGGATATAAACAAGAGAAAGAGAACTAACACAACTTAGCCGCCTGTGTCCGTACAAATTGAACATAGCAGACTGTATAAAAAAACACGCCTGTAAAAGTGGTATTATTTTATTGTTCCAGACAAAAGACAGCCAGTACATACCGTATTATTTATGCATGATAAATGTTTGTGATAGAAGAAAATGACAGCTTCTAACCAAGGGATGAAGTATAGATAAGAGATCAGGAAGGCTTCTGCCCTACAGCAAACACAAAGGGAGAAGTATAGATAAGAGATCAGGAAGGCTTCAGCCCTACAGCACAACACAAAGGGAGAAGTATAGATAAGAGATCAGGAAGGCTTCAGCCCTACAGCACAACACAAAGGGAGAAGTATAGATAAGAGATCAGGAAGGCTTCTGCGCTACAGCAAACACAAAGGGAGAAGTATAGATAAGAGATCAGGAAGGCTTCTGCCCTACAGCACAACACAAAGGGAGAAGTATAGATAAGAGATCAGGAAGGCTTCTGCCCTACAGCAAACACAAAGGGAGAAGTATAGATAAGAGATCAGGAAGGCTTCTGCGCTACAGCACAACACAAAGGGAGAAGTATAGATAAGAGATCAGGAAGGCTTCTGCCCTACAGCACAACACAAAGGGAGAAGTATAGATAAGAGATCAGGAAGGCTTCAGCGCTATAGCAAACACAAAGGGAGAAGGGAAGATTGACAATGATGAATAAAAAATGTAAAAAGGCTTACCAAGAAAAAGTTCCAAAAGGACTCATTTGAGGCAGAAAACATTTGGAAAACTCAAAAAAAAAAAAAGAGGCAGAGATTCATTTATTATTTGCTCACTTTAATCTGTTGTTCAGGATGAGTACAGGTGACTGACGTCAAGCTGACCTCTTACTCAGGGACCTGACCATTGCACTTAACTATTACCTATTTATAGCCTAGTCACCTATTGAGAGACAACAGTGTAAAAAAAATAACATGATTCAAGGTTTGGGTTTTTCTAAATGTAGTTGCCTTGATTTTTGGGGTCTCTTGTGCCACTCTTTCCACCGACACTCAAATACCCCCAAGGTAGATCATTGATTTTTATATGACCGATTGGTCAACAACAAGACACCATATTCATTTTATTATTACTATTATTACTTAGTGCCACTATTTTCCCATTGACCTGATTTTTATTTTCATGGTATGCTATAAATAGGAGTTAAGTGAAATTGTCAGGTAACTCTGAGGAAAACGTCAGTCACCTGTACTCATCCAAGTAAGAAATTCCTCTCTGCCTTTTTTTGTGAAGTGCTCCAACTCCTTTCTGACTCAAATGAGTCCTTTTTATCAGTAAACCCTTTGGTTGAGTGATAAAATGCATTTCATGTTCATAACATGATCATTATATCTGATACACGTGTTACACATTTACTAAATTATCACCATGATTGCTGGCATATCAATTGACACTTTGCCATTATTTTACGCAGAGCTGAAAAGGAAGTAGGAGCAGGAGTTGACTGTTTAGACTTTAGCCTTCTTCCTGGGAAGTGGTTCCTAGAATTTACTCTCGTCGATGGACTTCATGATCTTCTCAACCGTAGGGTCTTCTGGATTGGCACAGAAGTGGAAGTTCTTTTTTGTGAACAAGCTGGAAGAGAGCAGACAATATCCGAGTAAACATCCCTGTGTGTGTGTGTGTGTGTGAGTGAGTGTGCATTTAATACTATACTTACATGACTCCCCTCTTAGAGCAGTCAGATCTTGTCATTTCATATTCCCTGATGAGTTGTCTGGGGATTTTTCTGTTGTAATACTTGAAACAGCATTCTTCAGGAAGATTTGCATCTGTATAAAGAGACAATCTGTAATTGTTCTATCATTTTTCTGACACACTATAGACCACAGGAGGTTGGTGGCACCTTAACTAGGGAGGACGGACTCGTGGTAATGGCTGGAGCGGAATCAGGGGAATGGCATCTAATACAGTACATCAAACACATGGTTTCCATGGTTTCCAGGTGTTTGATGCCATGCCATCTGCTCCGTTCCAGTCTTTGTTATGAGCCGTCCTTCCCTCAGCAGACGGGTTAGCTGACGTCGTCAGGAGAACAATGCCCGCTCTTCAAAGGGGCCAAAGGCTGTGTGTTAGGATTCTGGTGGTCAGATGGCAACAAGCAGCCATGTGGGGTTTCGTAAGTGGCTTGTTTCAGTCAATCTTAATATATTGTTCTTGACTGATGTCACGTCTTTGCCACAAATGGCAAAAACCATCTAGCTAGCTAGCTAACCAATAAGTGTACCAATGCATTTAAAAAAAATACATTGTTTCACTTGATTTAATAAACATTGGAGACTAAATATAATTTACATGTCAACAACCTAAGCGAACCCCAGCTGTTTTACCCCATTGTTGTGCACATGTCGGTTGTGTTGCTAAACAACCAACCTGTCTATAAGTCAGAAATTAAACATGGAACCTTTCATTTGAGGTCACAATGCAACAATTCAGAGTAGGAGTGCTGATCTAGGAGCAGTTTTGCTTTTTAGATCACAATGAATAAGATTGCATAAACAAGGGGGGGAACTGATCCTAGATCAGCACACTTAAGTACAGCCCCATATCTCTTCCATACATCCTTAACCCTAATTACTCCTGTAAGTCCCTCTGGATAAGAGCGTCTGCCAAATGACTCAAACGTAAATACGTAACACTCAATATTAAGACAATTTTCTGAAGAGAAGGATCGATAGTAGTTAAGAATTGATTCCGAAGCAGGGATAACTTACTGTTGGCCAACGCGCCGGACCACAGGGCTGCTCCCAGGACGCACAGCAGAAGGATCAGAGCAGACCGCATGATTGGTTGATGATGAGCAGAGGATGACCAACAGTGTTAACACCTCTGCAACTGTAAAGGGTTCTAAACTCAGGACAGAGTGTATAGTCCTTTATGATCAGAGGAGGGGAGGGAGGTGTGTGGTTTCGGTGGGGAGAGGGGGGGGGGGGAGAGCAGAGTGTGTAGGTGACAAAAGTTTCCACTTCATCTCAAAAGTAGAGAAGAATAAAAAACCTGAGCAATAGCGGGGTGTTCACAGGAAATGCACGTGGGGTTAGCCCACCACAGCTTGCACAGGTCTTTGTAGCACGCAGTAACTAAAAACTAAGCAACAGTGTGAAACATAAATGTCTGACGTTATTGAACCCCTACTCCCTCTTCTTGGAAATTATTTCCTGGAAAATTATTTGTTCTGCAACTATGGAAAAACAATTGAGAAGTTGAACAGATAAAGATGCGCTCACACTGTTCATCAGGTTGTACATGTACACATCTTTATTTAATAAAACAGTAGCTACACACAGAGTACACAAAACATTAAGAACACCTGCTCCTTCCATGACAGACTGACCAGGTGAAAGATATGATCCCTTATTGATGTCTCTTGTTAAATATACTTCCATCAGTGTAGATGAAGGGGAGGAGACGGGTTAAAGAAGGATTTCTAAGCCTTGAGACATGTATTGTGTATGTGTGCCATTCAGAGGGTGAATGGGCAAGACACAATATTTAAGTGCCCTTGAAGGGGTATGGTAGTAAGTGCCCTTGAAGGGGTATGGTAGTAAGTGCCAGGCACACCACTTTGTGTCAAGAACTGCAAAACTGCTGGGTTTATCACGCTCAACAGTGTGTATCAAGAATGTTCCACCACCCAAAGGACATCCAGACAACTTGAAAATACTGTGGGAAGCATTGTAGTCAACATGAGCCAGCATCACGCTTTCGACACCCATAATGAAATTGTGGCTGTTCTGAGGTCAAAAGGGGTGCAATTCAATTTTTTAGGATGGTGTTCCTAATGTTTGGTATACTCAGTGTACACTTCAAGTGAGACCCATTTCCAGTTTCGACCCTGATGCCCTCCCACCCATGTCCCACTCCAGTTCTCTACAACCAAAAAGAGTTACTTGGAAATGTCACAGAGAGACAAATCAAACTGACAATACAAAACAAAGCCTAAAAGAAAAATCAGGTAACGTGGAAAGAGTACATATCATATGGTCTTCATTATTACATTTAACGGTGAGGTGAAAATGGATCTACAACAGGAGACCAATGACATACAGTAATTTATACTTCCCAGGGCGCACTTCTGTGATTAAAGGGGTGAGTCTACTTCCTGTAGTTCTTACTGATTGATTATTGTGACTGGGTAAGTCCATGTCGGACACACATTCCTCAACCCTGTAACATTCACACAGTCACTAACAGGGGATGTCTTTTTGTTCTTAAGAAATGTCACTTCAAATCACACAAGGTCCTCAATCAGACGTGAGGGACACCAATATAGTGAGAGAATGTACTCAACAAGCCAAAAAAACCACACAAAAAAAACTGGTGTGAAACTGCAGATGGTGATAAACAAAAAGAAGGTGATTGTGCAGAATGCAGTACTGTGGTATTCACCACATAGGCAGAGCAGGGGGAAGGAGTGCATCGGTCTTCATAGCGTGATCAGAATGACTACGTGCACAGGGGGGTGAGGAGGTGAAAAGACAAGGGGTATTGTCTGACATCCTGTTGCTACGGCTTCCTGAATATTGCACACTTCTCAGCGTGCACTTCGATGTGTGCCAAACAGCCAGAGGGGTTACTAAATGCTTGGGGGCTCTGGAGTATGAAGGGTTTAGTACGGTATCTGCATTTGAAACGAGCATCACATTCAGAACCATCTACTGAGGAGGTCTCTTTTTGGTAGGTGATGGTGGCCGGCAGACATGAAAGAAGTAGTAGAATCTGTGAACTGAACACCAAACCAAAGCCTCTTTCTGAACGACACTCTCCCATTGGGCTCACACATCTAAACCAAGGCTGGTGTGTTCAGAAACATGAAAACCAGAGCAAATATGACTCAGGTCCTTTATCTACATTAATAAAAGCATTATGGGAGAAAAGAGTAACACCTCTGAGCTACACTCTGCTCATCACCATGAAGTATGACAGCTTCTGATTGGGTTACAGCACTTACTGAGTGAGCACATCCAATAGGGAAAGGGCATTCTGAGGACAACAGGGATACCAGCAATGCCTCATTATTGATAGAAGGGACAATAAAATCATCAACAATCTGTTTTCCTTTCTGGAGTCTTCTAAGCAGCTTCTCAATCAAACGGGTACAAATGGTTTGGGGGAGGGGGGGGGTGACTGAAGTGGATAATATCAAATGAGACGATACCAGTGAGGTTTGTTGTGTTAGCCTAACTTTTTTTCTTCATTATAACATAACAACAAATCAAGAGATTGTCTCCATGTTAAGAGATGACACTTAAATGAGAAACAAAGACAACAGAAATTCATTACCATGAAAAATGAAATGTGCAGAAAACAGGAAAAAGGAGGCAGGTGATATACTGTAGTATATTGATCCTCCTAATCTACCTTTGCGGTTCCATTTTAACCACCTTTGGGGATGTAGAAGACATTAAATATCACTTCATTCCTTTTTTTCAGGCAGCTTATTTCCTCTTTGAAGAGGGTTTGTAAAACATTTATTTTAAAAAGTGAACCTTTAACGGCACAACACGCAAAAAATACATCTGCTGTATTTCAGTTGAATCTTCATAAGAATACACATTTATTGACTACTTTTAAGTCAATGAACCATTCTCCCCAAATCAACAAACGCCCACGTCTTCTCCCTGGGAGCCTTTCCTTCATTGGATGGTACAGAAACAAATTACAAACAAAGGGAACCAACTAAGATACGGCAAACTAATTAGAAGCACACGGAAACCACATCAGTCCAAACAAAACAAAAAAGGCTCATGATAAAAATCGCAGCTGACTTGCAGGAATGACCAACGACAACAGAGGCTTGGAGTAGAGGTAGAAGAGAGAGAGAGAGAGAGAGAGAGGTAGAAGAGAGAGAGAGAGAGAGAGAGAGAGAGAGAGAGAGAGAGAGAGAGGGGTAGAAGAGAGAGAGAGAGGTAGAAGAGAGAGAGAGAGAGAGAGAGAGAGAGAGAGGAAGAGAGAGAGAGAGGTAGAAGAGAGAGAGAGAGAGAGAGGTAGAAGAGAGAGAGGTAGAAGAGAGAGAGAGAGAGGTAGAAGAGACAGAGAGGTAGAAGAGACAGAGAGAGAGGTAGAAGAGACAGAGAGAGAGGTAGAAGAGACAGAGAGAGGTAGAAGAGACAGAGAGAGAGGTAGAAGAGACAGAGAGGTAGAAGAGAGAGAGAGAAAATTGTGGGAAAGTTATGAAGAGAAAAAGAGGAGTGAGAAAGAGAGGAGGTCTAGTTGGGTAACTAGTATCCCTGCTATAGACATGTGGCAGAATACAGTACATTCGAGAGCATCTTTCTGCCTGGTTTAATTCTGGGACAGGGGGCACAGCATGTATAATAAGGCCTAGTCACCCCTCACCCCAGTCTGTTCCAGACCTCCAGGGTCTCTGCTCCATGACTCACATCTAGGGGGACCACAGTGGCTGGTTGTCCCCAGCCCAGAGTGCTCTGAGCCTGGGTTAGGCTCCATCCCAGGGAGGGCAGCTCCTTCACACAGCCTGACCTGGGCTAGGGTCCAGTGTTTCACAGGGTCAGGTAGAGTACTGTGTTAGAGAATGAGCTACAGTCTGTTGTTTTGCTCCTGGATGACCGTTGTACTCAGCGCTTTAGAACTGGACTGATCCACTCCTGCTCCTTCTGTAAGGCCTGAAGAACCTGAGGAGAAACAAGGGGCCATGGTATGAAACACAGCATGATCATCATTTGAGTTATATAGTTATACTGTACACAAAGGACCAGGCCAAGATTCTAGTAGTTCCATCACTTGAGCCTTGAGACTTTGGGGGGGGGGGGGGGCAGTTACATCCAAACAGTCTGTCATCTCACCTGTGCCCATTTCCTGTTCTTGCTGGTCATGTGGACAGCGTGGATGTGCGAGAACAGCTGGTCGGGGGGGATGTGGTCGGGTAAGCGGGTGAGGAACTGGGCGTTGTGGATGAAGTCCATGCGGGTCAACACGTCCTCGTACAGGCGCAGGATTCCCAGGGCCACCCGGAACAGGAACTCATCTCCGTCACGACAGAACACATCCCACACCCGACATGCCAGGTCCAATGGCAGTGACTTACTGTACAGGGTGAAGATCCTACAGGAATATGAGTGAGTGAGAGAGAGAGAGTGAGTGAGTGAGTGAGTGAGTGAGTGAGAGTGAGGAGACACACAAAAAAAAAATCTTCATTTGTATACAACTTTCCATACTGAAACATTGAGGTACAAAGGATCCAAATGTTTGGGAGATGACAGACGCCTGGTGTTATTTTCACACATTCATGGACGTGCGTAGTCCACGGAGACAAACACACAGAGCATACACAGATAAGCACAGAGTTATATGCAAAACACTTAACAACGAGCCATAGAGTCTGGTCTGAGAAACAGACTAAATCAGCACATTTCCAAAGTAACTGAAACTGTCTCCTGGGAAACTTTAGTTTGTATACGAGGTCACTAGATTATGATATTTCTGATGTGCAGGGCTGCTATCTTGACTTCCACCTCCCCTCATCTCTCCATCCGTGTATAAATAACTGATGTGTGAAAACAGGGCGCTCTTCACTGCGCTGTGGTGAGAGTAGGGGGGGTCGAGGTGACCATCTATACAACCCACTTACACATCCTGTCTTCTCAGTAACACGGCAACAATCTAAAGAGCACAAATACAACAGGAAGAAAAGCACCTACAAAGTGTCAATATTGTAATCATATTGTTTTTCACGTTCGTAATTGGTACCAGATCTTTGATTTCATTCAGTCTATACCCATTAGTTACCTGAGAAAAACAATTGAGAGAGGGAGAGAAAGAGGGAGAAAGAGAGGGAGGCTCACCAGTCGATTAAATAAATATCGGGGGTCAATTTGTTTTCCTTGAAATGTGCAAACAGCTTCGGGAGGTTTTCATCAAAGAACACTTCAAAAGCAGCAAAGTAGGTCAACATCTGAGGAGAGAAGAAACAACGGAGTCAGATATATAGACCACTATCAGCCAGATATATAGACCACATCGCCCTGACACCACTATCAGTCAGATATATAGACCACATCGCCCTGACACCACTATCATCAGATATATAGACCACTATCAGCCAGATATATAGACCACATCGCCCTGACACCACTATCAGCCAGATATATAGACCACTATCAGTCAGATATATAGACCACATCGCCCTGACACCACTATCATCAGATATATTGACCACTATCAGCCAGATATATAGACCACTATCAGCCAGATATATAGACCACATCGCCCTGACACCACTATCAGTCAGATATATAGACCACATCGCCCTGACACCACTATCAGCCAGATATATAGACCACTATCAGCCAGATATATAGACCACATCGCCCTGACACCACTATCAGCCAGATATATAGACCACTATCAGTCAGATATATAGACCACATCGCCCTGACACCACTATCAGCCAGATATATAGACCACTATCAGCCAGATATATAGACCACATCGCCCTGACACCACTATCAGCCAGATATATAGACCACTATCAGCCAGATATATAGACCACACCGCCCTGACACCAGTATCAGTCAGATATATAGACCACTATCAGCCAGATATATAGACCACACCGCCCTGACACCACTATCAGCCAGATATATAGACCACTATCACCCTGACACCACTATCAGCCAGATATATAGACCACATCGCCCTGACACCACTATCATCAGATATATAGACCACTATCAGCCAGATATATAGACCACTATCAGCCAGATATATAGACCACATCGCCCTGACACCACTATCAGTCAGATATATAGACCACATCGCCCTGACACCACTATCAGCCAGATATATAGACCACTATCAGCCAGATATATAGACCACATCGCCCTGACACCACTATCAGCCAGATATATAGACCACTATCAGTCAGATATATAGACCACATCGCCCTGACACCACTATCAGCCAGATATATAGACCACATCGCCCTGACACCACTATCAGCCAGATATATAGACCACTATCAGCCAGATATATAGACCACACCGCCCTGACACCACTATCAGTCAGATATATAGACCACTATCAGCCAGATATATAGACCACACCGCCCTGACACCACTATCAGCCAGATATATAGACCACTATCACCCTGACACCACTATCAGCCAGATATATAGACCACTATCAGCCAGATATATAGACCACACCGCCCTGACACCACTATAAGCCAGATATATAGACCACATCACCCTGACACCACTATCAGCCAGATATATAGACCACATCACCCTGACACCACTATCATCCAGATATATAGACCACTATCAGCCAGATATATAGACCACATCGCCCTGACACCACTATCAGCCAGATATATAGACCACATCGCCCTGACACCACTATCAGCCAGATATATAGACCACATCGCCCTGACACCACTATCAGCCAGATATATAGACCACATCGCCCTGACACCACTATCAGCCAGATATATAGACCACTATCAGCCAGATATATAGACCACATCGCCCTGACACCACTATCAGCCAGATATATAGACCACATCACCCTGACACCACTATCAGCCAGATATATAGACCACTATCAGCCGGATATATAGACCACATCACCCTGACACCACTATCAGCCAGATATATAGACCACTATCAGCCAGATATAGACCACATCGCCCTGACACCACTATCAGCCAGATATATACACCACTATCAGCCAGATATATAGATAGACCACACCGCCCTGACACCACTATCAGCCAGATATATAGACCACATCGCCCTGACACCACTATCAGCCAGATATATAGACCACATCGCCCTGACACCACTATCAGCCAGATATATAGACCACATCGCCCTGACACCACTATCAGTCAGATATATAGACCACATCGCCCTGACACCACTATCAGCCAGATATATAGATCACATCGCCCTGACAACACTATCAGCCAGATATATAGACCACTATCAGCCAGATATATAGACCACTGTCAGCCAGATATATAGAACACATCGCCCTGACACCACTATCAGCCAGATATATAGACCACATCGCCCTGACACCACTATCAGCCAGATATATAAACCACATCGCCCTGACAATACTATCAGCCAGATATATAGACCACATCACTATGACACCACCAGTCAGATGTTGTAGCAACATAGTAACACATGGTTACAGTTGTGAACAGGGTGCTAAGTGCTATGAGTGCAGTGGTGTATAGTGCAAATCTCTGCTAACAGGTTGTGCAGGCTTTTATTCCAGCACAAACACAAAGAACTATCTGTCTGTCTGTGTCTGTGCGTGTGTGTGTGTGTGTCTGTCTGCACTGTACTCACAAGGCTGTGGTCCACTCTGAAGAAGGCCATCTGACAGGGCTTGTTCAGGAGGTTGGAGAAAGCTATGAAGGCGTCTGCAGTGTCCAGGTTGAGGATCAGCACCGCCGCGATGAATGACATACCCTGAACCTGAACACACCGGGACTGATGTTAACTATGAAAGTAGTGATGTTAACTGTTTCCTGCTACGGTACCCTGGCCGCGTTGACTCCTGCTACGGTACCCTGGCCGCGTTGACTCCTGCTGCGGTACCCTGGCCGCGTTGACTCCTGCTGCGGTACCCTGGCCGCGTTGACTCCTGCTACGGTACCCTGGCCGCGTTGACTCCTGCTACGGTACCCTGGCCGCGTTGACTCCTGCTACGGTACCCTGGCCGCGTTGACTCCTGCTACGGTACCCTGGCCGCGTTGACTCCTGCTACGGTACCCTAGCCGCGTTGACTCCTGCTACGGTACCCTAGCCGCGTTGACTCCTGCTACGGTACCCTAGCCGCGTTGACTCCTGCTACGGTACCCTAGCCGCGTTGACTCCTGCTACGGTACCCTAGCCGCGTTGACTCCTGCTACGGTACCCTAGCCGCGTTGACTCCTGCTACGGTACCCTAGCCGCGTTGACTCCTGCTACGGTACCCTAGCCGCGTTGACTCCTGCTACGGTACCCTAGCCGCGTTGACTCCTGCTACGGTACCCTAGCCGCGTTGACTCCTGCTACGGTACCCTAGCCGCGTTGACTCCTGCTACGGTACCCTATCCGCGTTGACTCCTGCTACGGTACCCTAGCCGCGTTGACTCCTGCTACGGTACCCTAGCCGCGTTGACTCCTGCTACGGTACCCTGGCCGCGTTGACTCCTACTACAGTACCCTAGCCATGTTGATCAACTGCATGTCAGTACTGTGAACACAGAGGGAGGAGAGAGAGTGAGTGAGGTTCATTATTAGTAGTGGGGTGGTGTTGGAGGGCATTTACTGGTTACCGGCTGGTGCTAAAAGGACGAGTACTAATGCGAAGGGAATTTTGTTTTCTATAAGAACACTTAAAAAGGTAGACTCCGCGAGATGATGTAGATGCAACGTAAACAGCAGCATTGGGTCAATTCCCATAACTACTAAGAGCGTTGAAGCACGAGGCTAAACTGTTTTGGTCGGGTAGCTACCACGTTGTAGCAGGGTGAAGCACGAGGCTAAACTGTTTTGGTCGGTAGCTACCACGTTGTAGCAGTGTGAAGCACGAGGCTAAACTGTTTTGGTCGGTAGCTACCACGTTGTAGCAGGGTGAAGCACACCTGTGTACGCGTTAGAATACTCTGTGACTGTTAGAGTGCAAAGTCATGCATCGCGCTCATCTCAATATCTGTGGTGCTTCCTGCTGCAACATCATTTCTCAGTCTACCTTTAACTTAAATTCTCCATATTTCAGTATTCCTTGGAGACAGTCATATTGACATAAGGTTAGTCCAGGAAGTGGAGACATTTCTCTATAAACACACTGTGGGCTGTTTCTCAGCATGGCTGTGGTGAGGTGGAGGTGTAAAAGCCACAGTATATCTCCAGCAGAGCACACTGACACCACATCCTGGAAACTCATTTCATCAGACTCAAAGATAATAATCAAACCAGCCATAGTGGATCTTAGTAATGCAGTAGTTCTACTGTGTTCAAGGTTCAGAGAGAATGATGACGAATGGAATCAAAAGAGAAAACTGGTTACGTCAGTGCTGCATTGGAATACATAGAAGTAAGCACACAAACACCCACAAACACCCACACACACCCACACACACCCACCCACACACACACACCAGCGAAAGTGCCAGGTGGGGTGGTCAAATGTATGAGTCATCCTGATGGAGTAATGGAAGCCTGCCTCCCGTCTCTCTATGGAGGCCTGCCGCTTGTCTCTCCCCCCTCCCCGGTGGCCTGCCGCCCAACTCTCCCTCTCTACGGAGGCCTGCCGCCCGTCTCTCTCCCCCTCCCCGGTGGCCTGCCGCCCGTCTCTCTCTCTATGGAGGCCTACCGCTCCCCGTCTCTCTATGGAGGCCTGCCTCTCCCCGTCTCTCTATGGAGGCCTGCCTCTCCCCGTCTCTCTATGGAGGCCTGCCGCTCGTGTCTCCCTCTCTATGGAGGCCTGCTGCTCGTCTCTCTCACACTACACATACTGGCTGTTTACATAGAGCAGTGTCCCAAATGGCATGCTATTCCCTAGATAGTGCACTACTTTGACCAGTACCCATATGGCTCTAGCTGAAAGTAGTGCACTGTCTAGGGAATAGGGCACCATTTGGAACTCACCCGTAGGCTAACGTAGGACTCCGAGCCAGTCCGTTTATAGCTTAAGGTCCAATGTGTTTCTATCACCTTCCACCATAGGACAGAGAGAAGCAAGGGTTTCTGATAAAACGGTCATCATTCGGCCTTAAGGACCCTTGTGCTTCCAAAGAAAAGCTCCAATATACATCACTATTCAGGGCCATTACCACTGATACACTATACAGATACACACGAAGGCCGACGAGGAATGCATCATCAAGTGTGTGAGCTTATGTTATGAAGTAGGAACGTACGTGTCTGTGTGTGTGTGTGTGCTATTACTTACGTAGCCCACGTCTGGCCTATAGCAGGTGTATGCTCCTAGAATGCTGTGCAGCACGTCGTAGTACGGACCTCCCTGTCGAAACACAGGTGATATTTTAACTATTACAACACATACATTTGAGTCATTTAGCAGACGTTCTTATCCAGAGCCACTTACAGTTGGTGCATCTTAAGACAGCTAGGTGAGACAACCACATATAAGTCATAAAAAGTACATGTTCCCTCTAAATAGCTATCAGCAAAGTCAGTGCAAGTAGGAAAAGACACGTGCATATATATACATACTGCTCAAAAAAATAAAGGGAACACTAAAATAACACATCCTAAATCTGAATGAATGAAATATTCTTATTAAATACTTTTTTCTTTACATAGTTGAATGTGCTGACAACAAAAGCACACAAAAATGATCAATGGAAATCAAATGTATCAACCCATGGAGGTCTGGATTTGGAGTCACACTCAAAATTAAAGTGTAAAACCACCCTACAGGCTGATCCAACTTTGATGCAATGTCCTTAAAACAAGTCAAAATGAGGCTCAGTAGTGTGTGTGGCCTCCACGTGCCTGTATGACCTCCCTACAACGCCTGGGCATGCTCCTGATGAGGGGGCGGATGGTCTCCTGAGGGATCTCCTCCCAGACCTGAACTAAAGCATCCGCCAACTCCTGGACAGTCTGTGGTGCAACGTGGCGTTGGTGGATGGAGCGAGACATGATGTCCCAGATGTGCTCAATTGGATTCAGGTCTGGGGAACGGGCGGGCCAGTCCATAGCATCAATGCCTTCCTCTTGCAGGAACTGCTGACACACTCCAGCCACATGAGGTCTAGCATTGTCTTGCATTAGGAGGAACCCAGGGCCAACCGCACCAGCATATGGTCTCACAAGGGGTCTGAGGATCTCATCTCGGTACCTAATGGCAGTCAGGCTACCTCTGGCGAGCACATGGAGGGCTGTGCGGCCCCCCAAAGAAATGCCACCCCACACCATGACTGACCCACCGCCAAACCGGTCATGCTGGAGGATGTTGCAGGCAGCAGAACATTCTCCACGGCGTCTTCAGACTCTGTCACGTCTGTCACATGCTCAGTGTGAACCTGCTTTCATCTGTGAAGAGCACAGGCAAGTGGCGAATTTGCCAATCTTGGTGTTCTCTGGCAAATGCCAAACGTCCTGCACGGTGTTGGGCTGTAAGCACAACCCCCACCTGTGGACGTCGGGCCCTCATACCACCTTCATGGAGTCTGTTTCTGACCGTTTGAGCAGACACATGCACATTTGTGGCCTGCTAGAGGTCATTTTGCAGGGCTCTGGCAGTGCTCCTCCTGCTCCTCCTTGCACAAAGGCGCAGGTAGCGGTCCTGCTGCTGGGTTGTTTCCCTCCTACGGCCTCCTCCACGTCTCCTGATGTACTGGCCTGTCTCCTGGTAGCGCCTCAATGCTCTGGACACTACGCTGACAGACAGAAAACCTTCTTGCCACAGCTCGCATTGATGTGCCATCCTGGATGAGCTGCACTACTTGAGCCACTTGTGTGGGTGTAGACTCCGTCTCATGCTACCACTAGAGTGAAAGCACCGCCAGCATTCAAAAGTGACCAAAACATCAGCCAGGAAGCATAGGAACTGAGAAGTGGTCTGTGGTCACCACCTGTAGAACCACTCCTTTATTGGGGGTGTCTTGCTAATTGCCTATAATTTCCACCTGTTGTCTATTCCATTTGCACAACAGCATGTGAAATTGTCAATCAGTGTTGCTTCCTAAGTGGACAGTTTGATTTCACAGAAGTGTGATTGACTTGGAGTTAGATTGTGTTGTTTAAGTGTTCCCTTTATTTTTTTTGAGCAGTGTATACACACACACACAAAATAAACATCCCTTTTTCAGGACCCTGTCTTTCAAAGATGCAGTTGAAGTCAGAAGTTTACATACACTTATGTTGGAGTCATTAAAATTTGTTTTTCAACCACTCCACAAATTTCTTGTTAACAAACTATAGATTTGGCCAGTTGGTTAGGACATCTACTTTGTGCATGATACAAGTAATTTTCCCAACAATTGTTTACAAACAGATTCTTTCACTGTATCACAATTCCAGTGGGTCAGAAATATACATACACTATGTTGACTGTGCCTTTAAACAGCTTGGAAAATTCCAGAAAATGATGTCATGGCTTTAGAAGCTTCTGATAGGATAATTGACATCATTTGAGTCAATTGGAGGTGTACCTGTGGATGTATTTCAAGGACTCCCTTCAAACTCAGTGCCTCTTTCCTTGACATCATGGGAAAATCAAAAGAAGTCAGCCAAGAACTCAGAAAAAAATTGTAGACCCCCACAAGCCTGGTTCATCCTTGGGAGCAATTTCCAAACGCCTGAAGGTACCACGTTCATCTGTACAAACAATAGTAAGCAAGTATAAACACCATGGGACCATGCAGCCGTCATAACGCTCAGGAAGGGGACACGTTCTGTCTTCTAGAGATGAATGTACTTTGGTGCGAAAAGTGCAAATAAATCCCAGAACAACAGCAAAGGAACTTGTGAAGATGCTGGAGGAAACAGGTACAAAACTACCTCCACAGTAAAATGCGTCTTATATGGACATAACCTGAACAGCTGATCATCCTCGCAGTGGCAGACCACGTGTAACAACACCTGCACGGGATCGGTACATCCGAACATCACACCTGCGGGACAGGTACAGGATGTCAACAACAACTGCCCAAGTTACACCAGGAACACACAATCCCTCCATCAGTGCTCAGACTGTCCGCAATAGGCTGAGAGAGGCTGGACTGAGGGCTTGTAGGTCTGTTGTAAGGCAGGTCCTCACCAGACATCACCAGCAACAACGTCGCCTATGGGCACAAACCCACCGTCGCAGGACCAGACAGGACTGGCAAAAAGTGCTCTTCACTGACGAGTCGAGAGTTTGTCTCACCAGGGGTGATAGTCGGAATTGCGTTTATCGTCGAAGGAATGAGCGTTACACTGAGGCATGTACTCTGGAGCCGATCGATTTGGAGGTGGAGGGTCCGTCATGATCTGAGGCGGTGTGTCACAGCATCATCGGACAGAGCTTGCAGGCAATCTCAACGCTGTGCGTTACAAGGTAGACATCCTCCTCCCTCATGTGGTACCCTTCTTGCAGACCCTCCAGCATGACAATGCCACCAGCCATTCTGCTCGTTCTGTGTGTGATTTCCTAAAAGATAAGAATGTCAGTGTTCTGCCATGGCCAGCAAAGAGCCCGGATCACAATCCCACTGAGCACGTCTGGGACCTGTTGGATCGGAGGGTGAGGGCTAGAACCATTCCCCCCAGAAATGTCCGGGGACTTGCAGGTGCCTTGGTGGAAGAGTGGGGTAACATCTCACAGCAAGAACTGGCAAATCTGGTGCAGTACATGAAGAGGAGATGCACTGCAGTACTTAATGCAGCTGGTGGCCACACCAGATACGGACTGTTACTTTTGATTTTGACGCCCCCCCCTTTTGTTCAGGGACCTTATTCCATTTGTTAGTCACATGTCTGTGGAACTTGTTCAGTTCTCTGTCTGTTGTTGAATCTGGTTTTGTTCATACAAATATTTACACATTAAGTTTGTTGAAAATAAATGCAGTTGACAGTGAGAGGACGTTTCTTTTTTTGCTGAGTTTACAGAGGCCCATTATCAGCAAACACCACTCCTGTGTTCCAATGGCACGTTGTGTTAGCTAATCCAAGTTTATAATTTTAAAGGGCTAATTGATCATTAGAAAACCCCAGAAACAAATAAATGGCCAGAAACAAATAATTTTCTTCTGAAACTCATCAGTCTACTCTTGTTCTGAGAGAGAACTTCACAGAACAGCGCAAACTGGCTTTAACCAGATTAGAAAGAGGAGTGGGAGGCCCTGGTGCACAACTGAGCAAGAGGACAAGTACATTAGTGTATAGTTTGAGAATCAGATGCCTCAAGTCTAGTGGTTAGAGCGTTGGTCTAGTAACCGGAAGTTCAAACCCCCGAGCTGTCAAGGTACAAATCTGTCGTTCTGCCCCTGAACAGGCAGTTAACCCACTGTTCTTAGGCCATCATTGAAAATAAGAATTTGTTCTTAACTGACTTGCCTAGTTAAATAAAGGTAAAATAAAAAAATAAAAAGTCCTCAACTGGCAGCTTCATTAAATAGTACCCGCAAAACACCAGTCTCAATGTTAACAGTGAAGAGGCGACTCCGGGATGCTGGCCTTCCGCTTGAATTCTAAATAAAATCAGACAGTGTCCCCAGAAAAGCACCCCCACACCATAACACCGTCTACTCCATGCTTCACGGTTGAAACCACACATGCAGAGATCATCCGTTCAACTACTCTGTGTCGAACAAAGACATGGCAGTTGGAACCAAAAAATATCCAATTTGAACCCATCCGACCAACGGGCATATTTATACTGGTCTAATGTCCATTGCTCGTGTTTCTTGGCCCAAGCAAGTCATTTCTTATTATTGGTGTCCTTTAGTAGTGGTTTCTTTGCAGCAATTCAACCATGGAGGCCTGATTTACTCAGTCTCCTCTGAACAGTTGATGTTGAGATGTGTCTGTTACTTGAACTCTGAAGAATTTATTTGGTCTGTAATTTCTGAGGCTGGTAACTCTAATGAACTCATCCTCTGCAGCAGAGGTAACTCTGGGTCTTCCTTTCCTGTGGCTGTCCTCATGAGAGCCAGTTTCATCATCACTTGATGTTTTTTTGTGACTGCATTTGAAGAAACTTCTAAAGTTGTTAATGTTCTGGATTGATTGACCTTAAAAGTAATGATGACTGTCGTTTCTCTTTGCTAATTTGAGCTGTTCTTGCCATAATGTGAACTTGGTCTTTTACCAAATAAGGCTATCTTCTGTATAACACACCTACCTTGTCACAACACAATTGATCGGCTCAAACAGATTAAGAAGGAAATAAATTCCATAAATTAACTTAACAAGGCACAGCTGTTAATTGAAATGCATTCCAGGTGACTACCTCATGAAGCTGGTTGAGAGAATGTCAAGAGTGTGCAAAGCTGTCAAGGCAAAGGGTGGCTACTTTGAAGAATCTCAAATATAAAATGTTTAGATTTTTGTAATACTTTTTTGGTTACTACATTATTCCATATGTGTTATTTCATAGTTTTGATGTCTTCACTACACTATACAAAGTAGAAAATAGTAAAAAATAAAGAAAAACCTTTGAATGAGTAGGTGTGTTCAAACTTTTGACTGGTACTTTTTTTGAGATACCGGAGGTGGCAGAACGAAGTACTCTGGTTGGGATGTAGGGTTTGAGCCTGAAGGTGAGGAGGGGAAGTTCCCCTACATTGACTGTTGCAACACAACAACAATCTCACCAACACACCGAGAAAGGGAGCGGCAGGTAGCCTAGTGGTTAGAGCGTTGGACTGTTCCTAGGCCGTCATTGAAAATAAGAATTTGTTCTTTAACTGACTTGCCTGGTTAAATAAAGGTACAATAAAATAAATAAATAAAAAAATAGGTGAAGTTCACATAACCACTTACGAGGGGAGGGTATACTGACCAAAAATATAAAACGCAACAATTTCAACAATTTTACTGAATTACAGTTCCTAAAAGGAAATCAGTCAATTGAAATAAATTCATTTGGCCCTTATCTTAATACACTGCATATAGATTGTTTATTCCATGTGTAACTCAGTGTTGTTTTTTGTCGCACTGCTTTGCTTTATCTTGGTCAGGTCGCAGTTGTAAATGAGATCTTGTTCTCAACTAGCCTACCTGGTTAAATAAAGGTGTTCTCAACTAGCCTACCTGGTTAAATAAAGGTGTTCTCAACTAGCCTACCTGGTTAAATAAAGGTGTTCTCAACTAGCCTACCTGGTTAAATAAAGGTGTTCTCAACTAGCCTACCTGGTTAAATAAAGGTGTTCTCAACTAGCCTACCTGGTTAAATAAAGGTGAAATAAAAAATATGTTTAAAAAAATCTTTGGATTTCACATGATTGGTGCAGCCATGGGTGGGCCTGGGAGGGCATAGGCCCACCAACTTGGGAGGCAGGCCCAGCCAATCAGAACAAGTTTTTCCCCTAGAAAAGGACTTTTTATTACAGACAGAAATACTCCTCAGTTTCGTCAGCTGTCCGGATGGCTGGGCTCAGACGATCCCGCAGGTGAAGAATCCGGATGTGGTGTCCTTGGCTAGCATGGTTACACGTGGTCTGCGGTTGTGAGGCCGTTAGACGTACTGCCAAATTCTCTAAAACGACATTAACGGCTTATGGTAGAGAAATGAACATAAAATGTTCTGGCAACAGTTCTGGTGGACATCCCTGCAGTCAGCATGCCAATGGAATGCCCCCTCAAAAATTGAGACATCTGTGGCATTGTGTTGTGACAAAACTGCACATTTTAGAGTTGCCTTTTATTGTCCCCGGCACAAGGTGCACCTGTGTAATGATCATGCTGTTTAATCAGCTTCTTGATATGCCACACCTGTCATGTGGATGGAGAAATGCTCACTAACAGGGATGTAAACAAATTTGTGCACAAAATTTGAAATAAATATTCCTGGGATCTTTGATTTGAGCTCATGAAACATGGGACCAACACTTTACATGTTGCGTTTATATATTTTTTGTTCAGTATAGAGATAGATTCATTTAGTCGACTAAATTAATAATGAAAACCATTTAGCAAATGCTTTTATAGCTATGCGTGCATACAGTTTATGTACAGGTGGTCCCGGGAATTGAACTCACTATCCTGGTGTTGCAAGCGCCATGCTCACCAACTGAGCTACAGAGGACCACAACTGAATTCAGAGTGGACACCGAGATCCTCGATGATGTCATAAATAGTTGTTGTCCTGCCACTGACCTGTTGGAAGATACAGAGATGAGGAAAGGTTCTGGAGATGTCCAGCTTGATCAGCTCCAGACTGGCCTCTCTGTCCGCCAGAGATGAACCTGCATCTACACACACACACATTAGAAACATTCAACATCACACACTTCCTTTAGCCAACTCTCATGTTTCCTAACCTTCTGTAGGATTTTTTTTGGTTGATTCAATGCGATTCAGATTTAAATTCTCAGCCCTTTGTGAGTGAGGTCAAACGTTTTCAATAGCACTTCAGAGAAAGAAGGGGATAAAGATGGAGAGACGAAGGGAGACGAAAGAGAAGAGAGTCTGTCCTCTACCTTCAGTCACTGGTTCTGTAGGCATAGACTTCCACTTGTCCCTGGCCCTGGCCAGACAGATGTTGTACAGCTCTGTGGAAGAATACATCACAACACTGATCACCATGTGCACACACACACACACACACACACACACACACACACACAGACACACACAGACACACAAAACCTGCCATTGAACACTCCGTTGCTACAATTAACATGGAAGTGAACCACAGCATTACTGTCATAGTCCCTCTAAAAGGGACTATTACGGTCATAGTCCCTCTATCTAAAAGCCTTCCACTGCAGCACATCAGGCCTGGACAGCCCTCAAGGTCTTCTCTCCAGTACCAACGAGCTATTCAGTGTCTCAGTGGTGCTGTGCTTATCTACCAGCCTTGTCCTAGACCCTGCTGCTCTCTAGTGAGAATAACTGAGGAGAGGCGGAGGTGTGTGTGAGATACATTATCCCATTTGGTTTGGATGTAACTGGCAAAATGGGCCACCAGGGGGGGGTGTTTTTTTGCTGAGTCATGCTGAAATTGAGACCTCTGGTATCTACAGTCCTCTTTTTCCACACACACACACACACATGCATGCATACACACAGGCAATATGGGGTGTGTATAATTCAGTAGCCTCAGACCTACAGTGAGGTGTGTGTCCTACCGTGAGTGATGTTGAGCTCGTTGCCCACCGCCAGGCTCCAGACCTTGCCCCTGACACTAGGGGGCACGCCCTGCCACCAGAGGTCCCTGACCCGCCGAGAGTTACACATGGTGCTCCAGTTGGGCAGAATCTCCTGGTTCCAGGTCTGGGCGGCGTTGCCAATGCTTTCTTCCACCTTACACCTGAGCTCCAGCTGCTTCCTCCTCTTCTGGGCCTCCTTGAGCTCTACGGAGGCAGGGAGGGGAGCGAGGCAGGGAGGGGAGCGAGGCAGGGAGGGGAGCGAGGCAGGGAGGGGAGCGAGGCAGGGAGGGGAGCGAGGCAGCGAGGGGAGCGAGGCAGCGAGGGGAGCGAGGCAGGGAGGGGAGCGAGGCAGGGAGGGGAGCGAGGCAGGGAGGGGAGCGAGGCAGGGAGGGGAGCGAGGCAGGGAGGGGAGCGAGGCAGAGAGAAGAGACCGTTAGATGACAATATCTATTACATTACAATGATATAGTGCCCTTCTAGGACCACTGATTTGCAGGGATGTCATGGCTGTGAAACAGTAGTCGGAACCAATACAGTCAGTTTTAATGACGGAACGAGGACAAGAGATGGCAGCGATTATAAAAGTATCCAAGGCTGCTTTTACACAGGCAGCCCAATTTGGATAATTTCTCTACTTTTTTTCCAATCACATCAGCTCTTTTGGCAAAAGATCAGAATTGGGCTGCCTGTGTAAACGTAGCCTAAAGAGCTGGAGAAGTGGAAAGGCGTTCATTTTGACTATAAGTGGTTATGACAGATAGGAGAACTTCTCGAGCCCTGGGAGAGGAAATGTCCCTATGAAAGAGGTATGATCCAGATGAATGAATAAATCATGAACAGTCACCTCTCTTCTTGGCCTGGGCCACCATCTCCTCATACTGTTGTCTGTGTTTCTGGGCCTCCTCCGCAGGCTTGGCTGGCAGATTACTGCAACACACACACATTGTAGTGAATGACTGTGTGCGTGCGTGGTTTGAACTTGGTGCCTTACATTATTCATGGTGGTTGAGCTGCTGGTGTATTGGTGGAGAAGGCAGGCAATGGAAAGAATGAGTGAGGGAGGGATGGAGAGGGGGATGGGGGGTGGAGAGAGACCTTGAGTGACCTTGGCCTGGTCTCAGATGATTGCTTTACTAAGCCAACCCTCCTGTTGATCTGACACACCCTAACCCACACCGTACACTCTGCGTTGTGTTGTGCTTAAGAACAGCCCTTAGCCGTGGTATATTGGCCATATACCACATCTCCTCAGGCCTTATTACTTAAATATACTCATTGTATATTTGCTCTATGTGTGAAAGAGAAAAAGAAAGAGCCCCAGCCAAGTCATCCAGCAGGGATAAGAGCTGGGCAGCCCTGTATAGAGAACAGGGATAAGAGCTGGGCAGCCCTGTATAGAGAACAGGGATAAGAGCTGGGCAGCCCTGTATAGAGAACAGGGATAAGAGCTGGGCAGCCCTGTATAGAGAACAGGGATAAGAGCTGGGCAGCCCTGTATAGAGAACAGGGATAAGAGCTGGGCAGCCCTGTATAGAGAACAGGGATAAGAGCTGGGCAGCCCTGTATAGAGAACAGGGATAAGAGCTGGGCAGCCCTGTATAGAGAACAGGGATAAGAGCTGGGCAGCCCTGTATAGAGAACAGGGATAAGAGCTGGGCAGCCCTGTATAGAGAACAGGGATAAGAGCTGGGCAGCCCTGTAGAGAGAACAGGGATAAGAGCTGGGCAGCCCTGTATAGAGAACAGGGATAAGAGCTGGGCAGCCCTGTAGAGAGCAGGGATAAGAGCTGGGCAGCCCTGTAGAGAGCAGGGATAAGAGCTGGGCAGCCATGTAGAGAGGAGGGATAAGAGCTGGGCAGCCCTGTATAGAGAACAGGGATAAGAGCTGGGCAGCCCTGTATAGAGAACAGGGATAAGAGCTGGGCAGCCCTGTAGAGAGCAGGGATAAGAGCTGGGCAGCCCTGTAGAGAGCAGGGATAAGAGCTGGGCAGCCCTGTAGAGAGCAGGGATAAGAGCTGGGCAGCCCTGTAGAGAGCAGGGATAAGAGCTGGGCAGCCCTGTAGAGAGCAGGGATAAGAGCTGGGCAGCCCTGTAGAGAGCAGGGATAAGAGCTGGGCAGCCCTGTAGAGAGCAGGGATAAG
>NC_092167.1:44454084-44619084 GCF_045791955.1 Oncorhynchus clarkii lewisi
GATTGAAGCGAGAGAGAGAATAAAAAAAATTACACAAAAAAAAAAAAAGTCAGTTAAGAACAAATTCTTATTTACAAGGATGACCTACACCGGTCAAACCCGGACGACGCACTCCCAATCACAGCCGGTTGTGAAACATCCTGGAATCGAACCGGGGTGTCTGTCGTGACGCCTCTAGCACTGTGAGGCCTCAGACCTCTGCACCACTCGGGAGCCCCCACACTGCAGGATCAGAGCCACTACTCTCAAACCCCCCCCCAGCCCTCAGTACTTTATGTAGCCTTATGTAAAGCATTATCACCCCACTGCAGAGACCCAGATTCAGCAGACAGTACTTAGAGCTTACTAAGCCAGAGTTGGCATACCATTCAGATTCTTCCAGGGCCCGTTTCCTTGCCACACACGCAGTACTTTCCCGTGCTGAAATGATGCTTTTACAGATACTGCATTACAACTATGGAACAACAGTTTAACTTAAACCAAACAGAGTCCAGAGCCGTATATAACCATATATCACACTGCTCTGGCTGAGTCCATGCTTGAGTCCTGTCAGCATATAGGTACAGTGAACTAAAGGGGACTGTTGACAGACAGTACAATGTTCTAAAGACTGTAGTGAATGGGGGTGAGCAACCGGGGAGGAAGCCTTCCCAGCTAGCCAGGGGATGGGGGTAAGCACTACTGACCGAAGGGGAGGAGGGGAGCAGAAATCTGGCACCTCTGCAACGACATTGCAGGTGCCTCAAGCAAGGTGAAAGGAAACACAGGCTGTCTGAGCGTGAGAGAGAAAACGAGAGAGGGAAGAGGAAAATGAGTGTGTGTGTTACATAAATGGTAAGGAATATTCTGCCCTACCACGCAAAAAAGGTTCTGCCCTACCACGCAAAAAAGGTTCTCCCCTATTCTGCCCTACCACGCAAAAAAGGTTCTCCCCTATTCTGCCCTACCACGCAAAAAAGGTTCTCCCCTATTCTGCCCTACCACGCAAAAAAGGTTCTCCCCTATTCTGCCCTACCACACAAAAAAGGTTCTCCCCTATTCTGCCCTACCACGCAAAAAAGGTTCTCCCCTATTCTGCCCTACCACGCAAAAAAGGTTCTCCCCTATTCTGCCCTACCACGCAAAAAAGGTTCTCCCCTATTCTGCCCTACCACGCAAAAAAGGTTCTCACCTATTCTGCCCTACCACGCAAAAAAGGTTCTCCCCTATTCTGCCCTACCAAGCAAAAAAGGTTCTCCCCTATTCTGCCCTACCACGCAAAAAAGGTTCTCCCCTATTCTGCCCTACCACACAAAAAAGGTTCTCCCCTATTCTGCCCTACCACGCAAAAAAGGTTCTCCCCTATTCTGCCCTACCACGCAAAAAAGGTTCTCCCCTATTCTGCCCTACCACGCAAAAAAGGTTCTCCCCTATTCTGCCCTACCACGCAAAAAAGGTTCTCCCCTATTCTGCCCTACCACGCAAAAAAGGTTCTCCCCTATTCTGCCCTACCACGCAAAAAAGGTTCTCCCCTATTCTGCCCTACCACGCAAAAAAGGTTCTCCCCTACCAAGCAAAAAAGGTTCTCCCCTATTCTGCCCTACCACGCAAAAAAGATTCTGCCCTACCAAGCAAAAAGGTTCTCCCCTATTCTGCCCTACCACGCAAAAAAGGGATCCCCTATTCTGCCCTACCAAGCAAAAAAGGTTCTCCCCTATTCTGCCCTACCAAACAAAAAAGGTTCTCCCCTATTCTGCCCTACCACGCAAAAAAAGTTCTCCCCTATTCTGCCCTACCACGCAAAAAAGGTTCTCCCCTATTCTGCCCTACCACGCAAAAAAGGTTCTCCCCTATTCTGCCCTACCACGCAAAAAAGGTTCTCCCCTACCAAGCAAAAAAGGTTCTCCCCTATTCTGCCCTACCACGCAAAAAAGATTCTGCCCTACCAAGCAAAAAGGTTCTCCCCTATTCTGCCCTACCACGCAAAAAAGGGATCCCCTATTCTGCCCTACCAAGCAAAAAAGGTTCTCCAATTCTGCCCTACCAAGCAAAAAGGGTTCCCCCATTCTGCCCTACCAAGCAAAAAAGGTTCTCCCATTCTGCCCTACCACGCAAAAAGGGTTCTCCCATTCTGCCCTACCACGCAAAAAGGGTTCTCCCATTCTGCCCTACCAAGCAAAAAGGTTCTCCCCTATTCTGCCCTACCACGCAAAAAAGGGATCCCCTATTCTGCCCTACCAAGCAAAAAGGGTTCTCCCATTCTGCCCTACCAAGCAAAAAAGGTTCTCCCATTCTGCCCTACCACGCAAAAAGGGTTCTCCCATTCTGCCCTACCACGCAAAAAGGGTTCTCCCATTCTGCCCTACCAAGCAAAAAGGTTCTCCCCTATTCTGCCCTACCACGCAAAAAATGGGATCCCCTATTCTGCCCTACCAAGCAAAAAAGGTTCTCCCATTCTGCCCTACCAAGCAAAAAGGGTTCTCCCATTCTGCCCTACCAAGCAAAAAAGGTTCTCCCATTCTGCCCTACCACGCAGAAGGGTTCTCCCATTCTGCCCTACCACGCAAAAAGGGTTCTCCCATTCTGCCCTACCAAGCAAAAAGGGTTCTCCCATTCTGCCTTTTATTTACTTTAGTTTCACAGTAACTTTATGCAGTTACTGCTAACATCACCCCCCATTCTCTCTAAAACATAGAGGGTTACCTGTCTCGAGGGGAACATGCATAGTTACAACAAGGCCAGGGTTTCATTAACTTACTCTCATTTCCTGGTGACGTAAGAGGTTCTCTTTGGGCCTGTCTGTCTGTCTGTCTGCCTGCCGCCGTAGGCACAGCGTTCTGATGGCAGGATACTTGTCCACATGATTAAACATGTATTTAATGGTCGCAAAAATTACAACTAATTTTCTACCAAATTAGCAGTTGGTGCCCTTTTTGCTTTGCAGGGCAGTACAGTCATGATAGCCTTGTAGGGCAGTACAGTCATGATAGCCTTGTAGGGCAGTACAGTCATTATAGCCTTGTAGGGCAGTACAGTCATGATAGCCTTGTAGGGCAGTACAGTCATGATAGCCTTGTAGGGCAGTACAGTCATGATAGCCTTGTAGGGCAGTACAGTCATGATAGCCTTGTAGGGCAGTACAGTCATGATAGCCAAGTGCTTCTGCTTCCTCACTAGTCACAGGCTGAGAGAGCAGTTTACTGCATGGCCTCGGATTAGTACTGTAGTAAACACATCTACCAAACAGACGGTTGGCGTCACACCCATCCCCTCACCCCCCCGACGGCGGAATCCTATTTCAGCGACCACAAACACATGGAACTAACAGCCTCTGTGTGAATTAGCCTTTCACTGCTACTGCTAGGATGTCATAACATTGACTTGGTGTTTGTTCGGCGTCGAGGCTGGTCACGTAATCAAATAGTGAGATGGGCTTTAGTGCTTTTAGCGACTCCAGTGGCAACGGTATCCCAGGGTTACCTGTCTCGAGGGGAACATGCATAGTTACGACAAGGACAGTGTTTCATTAACTTACTCTCATTTCCTGGTGACGTAAGAGGTTCTCTTACGGCCTGGCCTGTCTGTCTGTCTGTCTGCCGCCGTTGGCACAGCGTTCTGATGGTGTTGGAGAGGACAAACAGGCTTAGCAATAAGCACAGCGACAGTATAGGGTATAGTCGAGGGGTTACCTGTAGAAGCAATGCCTTACTGACATTAAAATGGCCACTAAAAGAGGCTGATAAAGTTGTATTGTAATAGTCTACTGCTAGACAGGGCAGACTGACAACAAAATGGAAGACATTAGTTTTTTTTCTATGAACCATGTGAAGACCACTAGCAGGGGGCCAATACCACTGCAGAGCATAGCTCCTTCTAATCCACTACTTTTAATGGAGTTGAACATACGCTCGTCTAGTGCACAGCCAGGAAATGTTTGGAAAGTCCATTTCCAGCACTGGGTCAAGACCGAGCACTCCACATCTCGTTCCTTCTCTCCCGCAATATACATATATGAGTGAGTGAGTGAGTGAGTGAGTGAGTGAGAGAGAGAGAACAAACACCAGACACTTCCACAGGGAAAACATTAGGGCTCGGAACTGCCAGGGACCTCACGATACGATATTATCATGATACTTAGGTGCCGATACGATACGTATTGCGATTCTATATGTATTGCAATTCGATACTGTGATTTTATTGCGATTCAAATGTTACAAACATATTGCTCACCATATGTCTGCGTCAGTCATGGAAATAAAAGTGCTGAAAACAAAATTGTCTTCCTATTTAAAAAGAAGAGGAGAACAAACTATGAAGGAAGAACACTGGAGTTTGTTCAGGTACAGCCAACTAGGGCAAAAATATTAATATATATTGTCAAAACGATATGATATATTGTCAAAAAATAATATCCTGATATTTAACTGTACTCACCCCCCCACCATTACTAGAAAGCATGAGTCTACGCAAAACAACACCTTTACTGGGAAAACAGCCTGTTGTGTTTCATAGACAGCTCGTATAACAAACAGATACACTAACGGACAAATCTAATACAAGTACATCGGTCATCATAAGCTGGCAAAATACCTTTAAAAATAAATAAAAAATTCACACACACACTTCACCTCAGAGAGATGAGCTGAAAGACGATGATGTGTAAAAGCTAAGCCCTTGCTGTCCTCTACCTCCCGCTGTCTCGCCATCATTCCATCTCTTTCTACTCATTTTTCCTTCTGTCAGACAGGGGGAGACAGGGGGAGAGAGAAAGAGAGAGGAGAGACTGTAGACTGCTGTGCTCGCCCCCTCATCGCGTCGAGCTGACAAACACACACACACACACACACACACGCTCACTCACCATGAACGCTACAGTTTCCGTACAGACACCCAGAACAACCAAGAGGGTTTAAACTCCACAAACCGTCATGGCTGCTCCCGTTGGCCCAGCTACAGCCCACACAGAGGACGAAGTGGTCAGGGTGACAGCGGGCCTGTCGATAGGACACACCCCCTGCTGGAGGTGATGCATGATACCGCCTCCTCTCCCTCTGTCACTCAGTCCCTCTCTCTCTCTTGCTCTCTCTCCCCCCTCTCAGCGTGCAGACGCAACACTGAGGCACTGAATCAGTGAGGAACCTAGAGGATCAGTGTGTGTGTGTGTGTGTGTGTGTGTGTGTGTGTGTGAGTGAGAGTGTCTGCAGCGCCTCGCTCTATTAGTCGCTGCGCTGAAAAAGGAGCCAGCCACTTTAATCAACCCCAGAGTGATGAATACAGCATCCATGTCTCATCCACTCGGCACTCTGACAGCGATGCCTTGGGGTCAGCTTTTTATTCTCTCCCTACATTTCCCTCCCCGTCTCTGTGAATTATAGCCTGCTTCGCCTTGAAGACGGTGACGTCAGTGAGTCTTTGTTCTTCCGTGTCCAGCAACTCTGTTTAGCCTCAGAGGGGGAGGGCCTAAGCTAACGGGGAACAGGGATTGGTTGACTTCCAGGTGATTGACGGGTAAGTACTGGTGGGATAAGGGGGGCTATGAAACAACTACATTTCCTGCAGGCAACGGGGGGGGCTCGATAATTGAATTCCGTCCGAGCACTCTCAAAGTGCTAAAAGTTATTGATGAAAGAAAAAGGGCTTATAGTGTTATGGTGAAATAAAAGCAGGAGAAATACAGCAGCAAACTAAGAAAACACTGACTCATTGCCCACAGGACATTGGCCACACCCCCTGCCATCAGCCAGCGGTTGCCATGGCGAGACAATAGTGTCCAGACAGGTGCTGAAAATCTAGCCTTGCCATCCGAGCCCAGGCACCAGGGATAGGGTTACCACCGGAGGTGAAAATGCTTTACGCTAGACCAGGTTAACAGTGCAGGGGATAGGTGTTGTAGCCCGTCCGGGTTAGAAAAAAAACGACACTGTCCACACTGAAAGGATAAAATGGCCTCTTTAAATCGGAGGACCCTGGGTAATGCTTTCACGTCAAGGTTCACACTATCACTGTAGTCAGATACAACAATGGCACATGTATGATGGTTATAGGCAGGTTATATATATATATATATATATATACACACACACACACACACACACACACACAATACCAGTCAAAATTTGACACAAAGGGTTTTTCTTTATTTTTACTATTTTCTACATTGTAGAATAATCCTGAATACATAAATACTATGAAATAACACATATAGAATCATGTAGTAACCAAAAAAAAGTTAAATAATTCTAAATATATTTTATATTTGAGATTCTTCTGTAAATTAAGTAGCCACCATTTTCCTTGATGACAGCTTTGCACACTCTTGGCATTCTCTCAACCAGCTTCACCTGGAATGCTTTTTGATGTGCTAAGCACTTGTTGGCTGCTTTTCCTTCACTCTGTGGTACAACCCATCCCAAACCACCTCAATTGGGTTGAGGTCATCTGATGCAGTACTCCATCACTCTCCTTGGTCAAATAGCCCTTACAGAGACTGGAGTTGTGTTGGGTGATTGTCCTGATGAAAAACAAATGAGTGGGATAAAGCGCAAACCAGGTGGGATGGCATATCACTGCAGAATGCTGGTTAAGTGCGACTTGAATTATAAATAGATTTACCGAAAGTGTCACTAGCAAAGCACCCCCACACCACCTCCTCCATGCTTCACAGCGGGAACTACACATGCGGAGATCATCCGTTTACCAAATCTGTGTCTCACAAAGACACGGCTGTTGGAACCAAAAATCTCTGACCAAAGGACAGATTTCAACCCATTTAATTATATATTGCTTGTGCTTCTTGGCCCTAGAAAGTCTCTTCTCATTATTGGTGTCCTTTAGTAGTGGTTTCTTTGCAGCAATTTGACCATAAAGGCCTGATTTCACACAGTCTCACCTGAACAGTTGATGTTGAGATGTGTCTGTTACTTGAACTCTGTGAAGCATTTATTTGGCCTGCAATCGGAGGCTGGTAACTCTAATGAACTTATCCTCTGCAGCAGAGGTAACTCTGTGTCATCCTTTCCTGTGGCAGTCCTTGTGAGAACCAGTTTCATCATAGTGCTTGATGGTTTTTGCGACTGCATTTGTTAATTAAAATGCATTCCAGGTGACTCCCTCATGAAGCTGGTTGAAAGAATGCCAAGAGTGTGCAATGCTCAAATATATTTTTAATTTGTTTAATAGTTTTTGATAACTACATGATTGAATGTTTTGATGTCTTCACTATTATTCCACAATGGAGAATATAGTAAAATAGAAATCCTTGAATGAGTAGGTATCCAAACCTTTGACTAGTACTGTGTGTATGTACAGTTGAAGTCGGAAGTTTACATACACCTTAGCCAAATACGTTTATTAGTTTACATACCCTACATTACTCATATGTATATACTGTACTCTATACCATCTACTGCCTCTTTCCTATGCCGTTATGTACCATCACTCATTCATATATCTTTATGTACATATTCTTTATCCCTTTACACTTGTGTGTATAAGGTAGTAGTTTTGGAATTGTTAGGTTAGGTTACTCGTTAGTTATTACTGCATTGTCGGAACTAGAAGCACAAGCATTTCGCTACATTCGCATTAACATCTGCTAACCATGTACATGTGACAAAAAAATTGATTTGATTTTGAACTCAGTTTTCACAATACTGAGATTTAATCTTAGTATAAATTCCCTGTCTTAGATCAGTTAGGATCACCACTTTATTTTAAGAATGTGAAATGTCAGAATAATAGTAGAGAGAATGATTTATTTCAGCTTGTATTTCTTTCATCACATTCCCAGTGGGTCAGAAGTTTACATACACTCAATTAGTATCTGGTAGCATTGCCTTTAAACTGTTTAACTAGGGTCAAACATTTCGGGTAGCCTTTCACAAGCTTCCCACAATAAGTTGGGCGAAATTTGACCAATTCCTCCTGACAGAGCTGTTGTAACGGAGTCCGGTTTGTAGGCCTCCTTGCTAGCCCATGCTTTTTCAGGTCTGCCCACAAATGTTCTATGGGATTGAGGTCAGAGCTTTGTGATGGTCACTCCAATACCTTGACTTTGTTGTCCTTAAGCCATTTTGCCATAACTGTGGAAGTATGCTTGGGGTCATTGTCCATTTGGAAGACCCATTTACGACCAAGCTTTAACTTTAAGCTTTAACTGATGTCTTGAGAAGTTGCTTCAATATATCCACATAATTTTCCTACATCATGATGCTATCTATTTTGCGAAGTGCACCAGTCCCCCCTGCAGCAAAGCACCCCCACAACATGATGCTGCCACCAATGTGCTTCACGGTTGGGATGGTGTTCTTCGGCTTGCAAGCCTCCCCCTTTTTCCTCCAAACATAACGATGGTCATTATGGCCAAACGGTTCTATTTTTGTTTCATCAGACCAGAGGACATTTCTCCAGAAAGTACTATCTTTGTCCCCATGTGCAGTTGCAAACCGTAGTCTGGCTTTTTTAATGGTGGTTTTGGAGCAGTGGCCTCTTCCTTGCTCAGTGGCCTTTCAGGTTATGTCAATATAAGACTCGTTTTACTGTGGATTTAGATACTTCTGTACCTGTTTCCTCCAGCATCTTCACAAGGCCCTTTGCTGTTGTTCTAGGACTGATTTGCACTTTTCACACCAAAGTACGTTCATCTCTAGGAGACAGAACGCGTCTCCTTCCTGAGCAGTATGACAGCTGCGAGGTCCCATGGTGTTTATACTTGCGTACTATTGTTTGTACAGATGAACGTGGTACATTCAGGCGTTTGGAAGTTGCTCCCAAGGATGAACCAGAATTGTGGAGGTTGACAATTTTTTTTCTGCAAGCAAAGACACAAATTACGTCAATTAGCCTATCAGAAGCTGCTACAGCCATGACATTATTTTCAGAGATTTTCCAAGCTGTTTAAAAAGGCACAGTCAACTTAGTGTATGTAAACTTCTGACCCACTGGAATTGTGATACAGTGATATAAGTGAAATAATCTGTCTCAACAATTGTTGGAAAAATTACTTGGACTCCTTGTTCCTCTTTACGCTGAAGATAGTTCGTAATGACTTTCCCTGTATGTTTGGGGTCGTTGTCATGCTGCAGAATAAATTTGGGGCCAATCAGATGCCTCCCTGATGGTATTGCATGATGGATAAGTATCTTCCTGTACTTCTCAGCATTGAGGAGACCATTAATTCTGACCAAATACCCAACTCCATTTGCAGAAATGCAGCCCCAAACTTGCAAGGAACCTCCACCATGCTTCACTGTTGAACCTCCACCATGCTTCACTGTTGAACCTCCACCATGCTTCACTGTTGCCTGCAGGCCCTCATTCGTGTACCGCTCCCCAGCCCTTCGGCGAACAAACTGCCTTCTGCTACAGTCAAATATCTGACTCCTCAGTCCAGAGCACCTGCTGACATTTTTCTGCATAGTTGAGTCGCTTGGCCTTGTTTCCACATCGGAGGTATGGCCTTTAGACCGCAAGTCTTCCACGAAGGCCACTTCTGACCAGACTTCTCCAGACAGTAGATGGGTGTTCCAGGGTCCCACTGTTTTCTGACAATTCTGATCCGATGGCACTGCTGGACATATTCCGATGGCGAAGTGAAGTAAGCATGATGCGTCTTTCATCTGCTGCACCAAGTTTCCTTAGTCACGGCGTCAACGGTCCTCAACGTTGACCGTTTCTCTGCGCTTCTTCTTCTTCAAAAAAAGAGCTTGGACATCTGGAAGCCCCTGTCTGTCTGGGAGACACCTTACTGATGCAGTATAACTCCCTTGTGTCTTGTTGATGGGCTCAGTTTTGCCATGGTGTATGACTTTTGACAGTAAACGGTCTTCAGCAACCTCACCTTGTTAGCCGAGTTTGGCTGTTCCTCACAGTGTTATTCCCCCTACACAGCTGTTTCAGTTAATGATTGTGTTTCAACCTACATATTGAATTGATGATCATTAGCACCTGTTTGGTATAATGGTTTAATCATACACTGGACTATATGCCTACCACATCCCTGACTTTGTGCAAATGTACCTACATACCAAGAATGAATGCTGTTTTGAAGGCAAAGGGTGGTCACAACAAATATGGATTTGATTTAGATGCTTCTTCTGTTCACTCACTTTGTATTTTTGTTAATTGATAAAACTTGAATATTAACATGTCCATTTTTTGAAAGCATTCTTACTTTATAGCATTTTTTCACACCTGCCTAAAAACTCTTGCAAGGTACTGTATATAAATAAATAAATAAAACAAACAAACATAGGCCCTTTAGCAGATGCTTTTATCCAAAGCGACTTACAGTCAGTCGTACATTTTAAAATTGGTGGTCCTGGGAATTGAACCCATTATCGTGGTGTTGCAAGCGCCATGCCCTACCAACTGAGCTACAGAGGTAAGTGGGTACAAGGGCAGACATGGGTCATTTCAGGCCCCGCTGCCTATAGTCAAGCGGTGTTCCTGAAGGGCTTCTAAATCCAAGCAAACAATCAACCCTAGCAGCAGCAGGTAAAGTTAAGCGAGAGGATGAAGAGGTCCAGAAAAGACACCATTTCAATCCTTCTAGCGATATAGAGTGAAGCTACTGCTCGTCCAGTTGTAGTCAGACATAATGTCAGGGCTCGGAGGAAGTACAGGCCTTTTTGTTAGGCTTGATAGCATGGATTAAATTTGCTATAATTTTACATCCTCGGCCTCCTTGGTGTTCTTTCCTTTTTATGGGTTCAGTGAGAGTACCTATGTAATTGTACAACAGGAAGTCGGTGGCACCTTAATTGGGGAGAACGGGCTCGTGGTAATGACTGGAGCGGAATCAGTGGAATGGTATCAAATACATCAAACACATGGTTTCCATTGTTTCAATGTGTTTGATGCCGTTCCATTCGCTGTGTTCCAGACATTATTATGAGCTGTTCTCCCCTCAGCAGCCTCCACTGAATTGTACAGATATTTGTTCTTCCATACACCAGGCACCATTCATAGTAGCCTGAGAACAGACCGCATACTGTTGTTCTAAGTAAAGGCCTACCACAGGTATGTCAACACCGTGAGGGGGATGTCCTTAGACACAGAGCAGGTAACAGACCCGCATACTGTTGTTCTAAGTAAAGGCCTACCACAGGTATGTCAACACCGTGAGGGGGATGTCCTTAGACACAGAGCAGGTAACAGACCCGCATACTGTTGTTCTAAGTAAAGGCCTACCACAGGTATGTCAACACCGTGAGGGGGATGTCCTTAGACACAGAGCAGGTAACAGACCCGCATACTGTTGTTCTAAGTAAAGGCCTACCACAGGTATGTCAACACCGTGAGGGGGATGTCCTTAGACACAGAGCAGGTAACAGACCCTCATACTGTTGTTCTAAGTAAAGGCCTACCACAGGTATGTCAACACCGTGAGGGGGATGTCCTTAGACACAGAGCAGGTAACAGACCCGCATACTGTTGTTCTAAGTAAAGGCCTACCACAGGTATGTCAACACCGTGAGGGGGATGTCCTTAGACACAGAGCAGGTAACAGACCCGCATACTGTTGTTCTAAGTAAAGTAAATATTTCAGTGTTTGATCGAAGCAATTCGACGCTTGATTGACTTCATGATATGTATGGGTCTAAAACGCATGAATGCATTTAGCTCGATATAACTTTACCACTTGACCTGACTTGTCCTGACTTTTACCACTTGACTTGACCTGAACCACAGCTGTGAAGATGTGACATCACTTTAGTACACTAACACTGTGTGTGAGTTTGTGTGTGAGTGTGAGACACAGGGGAACAGGATGCGAGTCCAGCTGTAAACAGAGACCAACTTCCCCCCTGACCAGTCCAAAGCATCACCGGGGTGTGGCACACTGCCCTCCAGGACATCGACAGCACCCGGTGTCACAAGAAAGCCAAGAAGCTCGACCTCGGCCACCCGGGCCACCATCTGCTCACGCCGCTACCATCTGGAAGGCGGAAATAGTACAGGTGCATAAAAGCTGGGACTGAGAGAGACTGAGAAAGAGCTTCAATCTCCAGGCCATCAGACTGTTAAGCAGCCATCACTGGCCGGTCTCTACCCAGTACCCTGCCCAGAACCTTAGAGGCTGCTGCCCTATGAGTCATTGAACATGTTGAATCATGTTTACATACTGTTTCACCCACTTTATGTGTAGGGTGTTCACTCACTGCTCTAGAATGTAGTGAAATACTGGTCAATTCAAGAGGGTGATAATAAATTAATGTCTAGACCCATTTTTGTTTTGCCTATGCCATTATGAATCACATTCAACTAATCGTTAGATTGTACTCGACAATATTATAACATGAATATGTTAACAGTGTTGATTAAATAACAATGATATATAAATATACATACATACATACATACATACATACATACATACTGCTCAAAAAAATAAAGGGAACACTAAAATAACACATCCTAAATCTGAATGAATGAAATATTCTTATTAAATACTTTTTTCTTTACATAGTTGAATGTGCTGACAACAAAATCACACAAAAATTATCAATGGAAATCAAATTTATCAACCCATGGAGGTCTGGATTTGGAGTCACACTCAAAATTAAAGTGGAAAACCACACTACAGGCTGATCCAACTTTGATGTAATGTCCTTAAAAGTCAAAATGAGACCTCCCCATACAACGCCTGGGCATGCTCCTGATGAGGTGGCGGATGGTCTCCTGAGGGATCTCCTCCCAGACCTGGACTAAAGCATCCGCCAACTCCTGGACAGTCTGTGGTGCAACGTGGCGTTGGTGGATGGAGCGAGACATGATGTCCCAGAGGTGCTCAATTGGATTCAGGTCTGGGGAACGGGCGGGCCAGTCCATAGCATCAATGCCTTCCTCTTGCAGGAACTGCTGTAACACTCCAGCCACATGAGGTCTAGCATTGTCTTGCATTAGGAGGAACCCAGGGCCAACCACACTAGCATATGGTCTCACAAGGGGTCTGAGGATCTCATCTCGGTACCTAATGGCAGTCAGGCTACCTCTGGCGAGCACATGGAGGGCTGTGCGGCCCCCCAAAGAAATGCCACCCCACACCATGACTGACCCACCGCCAAACCGGTCATGCTGGAGGATGTTGCAGGCAGCAGAACGTTCTCCACGGCATCTCCAGACTGTCACATGTGCTCAGTGTGAACCTGCTTTCATCTGTGAAGAGCACAGGGCGCCAGTGGCAAATTTGCCAATCTTGGTGTTCTCTGGCAAATGCCAAACATCCTGCACGGTGTTGGGCTGTAAGCACAACCCCCCCACCTGTGGACGTCGGGCCCTCATACCACCCTAGTGGAGTCTGTTTCTGACCGTTTGAGCAGACACATGCACATTTGTGGCCTGCTGGAGGTCATTTTGCAGGGCTCTGGCAGTGCTCCTCCTGCTCCTCCTTGCACAAAGGCGGAGGTAGTGGTCTTGCTGCTGGGTTGTTGCCTCCTCCACGTCTCCTAGTGTACTGGCCTGTCTCCTGGTAGCGCCTCCATGCTCTGGACACTACGCTCACAGACACAGAAAACCTTCTTGCCACAGCTCGTATTGATGTGCCATCCTGGATGAGCTGCACTACCTGAGCCACTGGTGTGGGTTGTAGACTCCGTCTCATGCTACCACTAGAGTGAAAGCACCGCCAGCATTCAAAAGTGACCAAAACATCAGCCAGGAAGCATAGGAACTGAGAAGTGGTCTGTGATCACCACCTGTAGAACCACTCCTTTATTGGTCGGTGTCTTGCTAATTGCCTATCATTTCCACCTGTTGTCTATTCCATTTGCACAACAGCATGTGGAATTTATTGTCAATCAGTGTTGCTTCCTAAGTGGACAGTTTGATTTCACAGAAGTGTGATTGACTTGGAGTTACATTGTGTTGTTTAAGTGTTCCCTTTATTTTTTTGAGTAGTGTGTGTGTGTGTATATATACATATATATATATTTCGGGTCTCTGACATTGCTCGTTCTGATATTCATTTCTATTTAATTTGTTATTGTTAGGTATTACTGCAATGTTAGACCTAGAAACACAATAATTTCTCAGCGATAACATCTGCAAATCTGTGAATGCGAGCAGGTCATGATTTGATTTTGACCCTCAGGTCACAGGCCCCCCCCCATTAGGTTACATTAACCAAAGCTCTTGGAAGATTTGAGATCCTAATCAAATCTAATCAACGCTGACCTTTTGCCCCCAGCTGTCTCAGCTGAGCCACAGTGTCAGTGTGATCCATATTACTGAGGGTAGTGGCTTGTATTAGGAATCAATGGCAACTTACAGATAACATGGATTAACAAATGAGGTAATGTTGTGAAGTAGGCCACAGTGAAGAGTGTGAAGGTTCATTTCATGGTGTGTGTGTACCTTGTGTATTTTCTGGGGGTCCCTCCCATCTCTAGGGGGGACCCTACCAAACAGCTTCCAGCCTGTGTCCTTCTGCTCCACTGGCACAGTGTCCTTCACTTTCTTAGCAAACAGACTCCTGAGAGAGAAAGAGAGAGACAGAACATAGAAATTAAGACATAAAACCCAGAGCCAAAGCTGCACACACACACACACACTCCCTCCACTACTAGGTCAACCCTGAGGCTAAGAACAACGATAATACAATGGCTGATGTGTGAGTGTGTGTGTGTGGTGCATGAGTGAGACAAGCACACTAGCAGAATTCATGGATTTAAACAAAGCCACACAACGAACCAGTGGACTGTTAAAGACCCAGCTAAACCATATGAGGACTGAAGCAGGACAGGGTCAGTGACAGAGCAGGACAGGGTCAGTGACAGAGCAGGCCAGGGTCAGCGACAGAGCACTAGGCTACACCTCCATTTAAAATACCGTCTTGACTTAAAGTAGGTAAAACTAGAGCACAGCGTAAGGAAGATAATAATCTGTGGGGTTGGCATTAAAGAGACAATCCACCGTTTAAATAATAAAGTAGGCATCCTTCCACTGTTTTGGTAAAAAGCTGAGGGATAGGGCTGGAGAAATGTAACCACTCAAATTCTTAGACAGGGCTATAGATGCAATGACCACTATCCATGATATCAACATTATCGTATTAACCATGTTGAGGCTTCTACAATGTAGTAAAACAAGATTCTATTTTGGGTTCTGAAGGGGTACAACTGAGCACCCCCCTATCCACATCGACGGGACAGTAGTGGAGAGGGTAGTAAGTTTTAAGTTCCTCGGCGTACACATCACGGACACACTGAATTGGTCCACCCACACAGACAGCGTGGTGAAGGAGGCGCAGCAGCACCTCTTCAACCTCAGGAGGCTGAAGAAATGTGGCTTGTCACCAAAAGCACTCACAAACTTCTACAGATGGACGATCGAGAGCATCCTGTCGGGCTGTATCACCGCCTGGTACGGCAACTGCTCCGCCCACAACCGTAAGGCTTGGGGGTAGTGAGAGTAGTGAGGTCTGCACAACGCATCACCGGGGGCAAACTACCTGCCCTCCAGGACACCTACACCACCCGATGTCACAGGAAGGCCATAAAGATCATCAAGGACAACAACCACCTGAGCCACTGCCTGTTCACCCCGCTATCATCCAGAAGGCGAGGTCAGTACAGGTGCATCAAAGCTGGGACCGAGAGACTGAAAAACAGCTTCTATCTCAAGGCCATCAGACTGTTAAACAGCCACCACTAACAGTGAGTGGCTGCTGCCAACATACTGACTCAAATCCAGCTCACTTCAATAATGGAAAAATGTATCACTAGCCACTTTAAACAATGCCACTTAATATAATGTTTACATACCTTACATTACTCATCTCATATGTATATACTGTACTCTTTAGGGGAGGTAGGGTATCCTAGTGGTTAGAGTGTTGGACTAGTAACCGCAAGTTCAAATCCCCGAGCTGACAATATGTCGTTCTGAACAAGGCAGTTAACCCACTGTTCCTAGGCCGTCACTGAAAATAAGAATTTGTTCTTAACTGACTTGCCTAGTTAAATAAAGGTAAAATATCATCTACTGCATCTTGCCATCTTTATGTAATACATGTATCACTAGCCACTTTAAACAATGCCACTTTTATGTTTACATACCCTACATTACTCATCTCATATATATATACTGTACTCGATACCATCTACTGCATCTTGCCTATGCCGTTCTGTACCATCACTCATTCATATATCTTTATGTACATATTCTTTACCCCTTTCCACTTGTGTGTATAAGTCTGGCTCATCATTTACTAGAAATTAAGTCTGGCAATTAAGGTCTTATTCAATAAAAAGGAAGTGTTCTCACGCGTTCCATTGGACACAACAGTTTGTAGTACCAAGTACTGGATAAGACCTTCTAATAGGCTAAGAGAAGGCCAGTCAGAACAGTATGTTTAGCTGGGCTAGATGACGTTTAGAACCAAAACGCAAATCTCTATAATAAACGCTTCACTTTCAAGTGGTCTTCATATATCCTTTAACAATAGTTTTTCATGTCACCATCAACATAGCGCTTCAGGATACACAAAGAGACCATGGCTGGCTTCAATTAAAAAAAAGAAAAGAACCGAGAGTGAAAAGAGCCAATTTCCTTGTCGTTAATAGAGGTTAGATAACAGCCTATAAAATGGCATGATGCCATCCAGTTCATTTCCTGTTTTCCGGGGGAGTGAGCTTCTCTTTTCTGCTAGCCAACGTGCTATCAGACCGGTAAGGTTACTACCAATGGTTAGAAAGCAGAACCTCTACAATCATCACTGGAGTCCAAGTGAAAAGCAATTCCGGATAAACCACTGGATAAAAAAAATAAGTAATTTGTTAAGTTGGTGACATAAGTCCTTTTAAGTGAAATGGATGCCTAAGTTACTATGAGCACAAATGACCAACCCAGAAAGTATACTATGAATAAGGAATATTAGGGCAGCAGGTAGCCTAGTGGTTAGATCGTTGGGCCAGTAACCGAAAGGTTGCTAGATCGATATCCCCGAGCTGACAAGGTAAAAATATGTTGTTCTGATCATGAACAAGGCAGTTCACCCACTGTTCCTAGGCCGTCATTGTAAATAAGAATTTGTTCTAAACTGACTCGCCCAGTTAAATAAAATGTTTAATGAATAATGAATGCACTTCCCATACAGCACTGTAACTCTGGAAAGGTAACTTTAGGCCACACTCAAATTCACTGTAACAAAGCATATTACTTTGTGGCACGTCATTGATCACTTATCCAATAATCAATACCTGCTCCCTGACACTCACACAGAGAGCAACACAGACAGCTGGCAAACTGTGTCAATGATTGAATCAAAACCGCAGAGTGAGGTACACCTTAACCTGTTGGTCAGTATATCAACCGAGACTCTGGAGGATACCGGTGAGAGAATGACGTCTGTTTGATATGACCGGTTTGACCCCTGACCCCCCCCCCTAATGGAACCAGTCTCAAATGGCTTCAATCGTAGAGATGCAGGACAGGGGCTTGCTTCTTCCCGTTGTGAAATATCTCCCTAGTTTTCCTAGTTTTTGTCTCCCTAGTTTTCTAGATGTGTACCCTTGAACCTGCCTAATGGTTGCCAAGATCAACAAGACCGCGGCCAGGAACTAGCCAATGAGTAGTTGGTCTTGCTTCAAACAATCTCAGTCTACTTCAAAGCACACAGGTAAAAAAAATAACTGCACTAGACAAACAGAACTTACAGCCAGTTTAAAGTAACCTACAATTACATTCAGATGTCCTTCATCGTTACATAAAAGAAGAGGGACCTTGGATGAGAGGCAAAGACGTGGATTATCATTGGCACCGGTCATTCTGGCTTTCCCAACTAACTCAAAACTGTAGTCTATATCTGAAACGGTCTCTAAAAGCTAGCTTGATTAGCTTAACTAGACCTACCAGTGGTCACCATTGTTTTGACTTCCCAGTCTGGTTAGTTAACCAGGCTATATAGAGAAGAAAACTGGAAAGAAACCTCTCTGAATCAGGGAGGAGGGGGGGGCTGCATCCCATGTCGTCGGCGCTCAGGGGGTTAACTGCCTTGCTCCAGGGCAAAACGGCATATGTTTATCACCTTGCCAGCTTGGGGATTCGAACCAGCAACCTTTTGGTTACTGGCCAACGCCCTTAACCCCAAGACTTCCTGCTGCCAGGCATGGTTTGAACCTGAATATTCTGCACCTTTGTGAAATAGGTAACTCCAGTTGCCCAAGTAAAGGTTCATGACCATTATCGGTGATCTGCCTGACCTGTCGATTATTCTGCGCCCAGGGAGCAACATCAACTCAAATTGCAACAAACATGCAACAATTTCAAAGATTTTACTGAGTTAAAGTTCATAAGGAAATCAGTCAATTAGGCCCTAATCTATGGACTTCACATGACTGGACAGGAGCCGTGGGTGGGCCTAGGAGGGCATAAGCCAACTCACCAGCTAATCCGAATGAGTTGTTCCCAGGGCCTCCCGGCTGGCGTAGTGGTCTAGGGCTGTGCCACCAGAGACTCTGGGTTCGCGCCCAGGCTCTGTTGCAGCCAGCCGCGACCGCGAGGTCCGTGGGGCGACGCACAATTGGCCTAGCGCCGTCCGGGTTAGAGAGGGTTTGGCCGGTAGGGATATTCTTGTCTCATCGCGCACTAGCGACTCCTGTGGCGGGCCGGGCGCAGTGCACAATAATTAAAAAAATAATGAGTTGTTCCCCACAAAACGGATGTGAAGGTCCTGGGCATGGTCTACGGTTGTGAGGCCGGTTGGACGTAATCACTCTAAAATGACGTTGGAGGTGATTTATGGTAGAGAAATTAAGATAAAATGATCTGGCAACAGCTCTGGTGGACATTCCTAGTCAGCATGCCAATTGCACGCTCCCTCAAAACTTGAGACATCTGTGGTATTGTGCGACAAAATTGCACATTTTAGAGTGGCCTTTTATTGTCCCCCAGCACAAGGTGCACCTGTGTAATGATCATGCAGTTGAATCAGCTTCTTGATATGCCACACCGGTCAGATGGATGGATTCTCTTGGCAAAGGAGAAATGCTCACTAACAGGGATGTAAACAAAATGTGCCAAATATTTGAAAGAAATATGCTTTTTGGAAACTTTCTGGTATCTTATATTTCTCAGGTCATGAAACCAACACCTTAGATATCGTGTTAATATTTTTTCAGTGTAGATGAAAGACAGGTGAGGTGCCTATGTATCGCCAGTATGCACAAAATGTTCTTTCAAACTGATCATGCCTTATCAAGAAACATGTTTTGTGACGCACGAACGCACCTTCACCATGAGGGCACGAGTCACCTTCACCATGAGGCCACGAGTCACCTTCACCAGGAGGGCACGAGTCACCTTCACCAGGAGGGCACGAGTCACCTTCACCAGGAGGGCACGAGTCACCTTCACCAGGAGGGCACGAGTCACCTTCACCAGGAGGGCACGAGTCACCTTCACCAGGAGGGCACGAGTCACCTTCACCAGGAGGGCACGAGTCACCTTCACCATGAGGGCACGAGTCACCTTCACCATGAGGGCACGAGTCACCTTCACCAGGAGGCCACGAGTCACCTTCACCAGGAGGCCACGAGTCACCTTCACCAGGAGGCCACGAGTCACCTTCACCAGGAGGGCACGAGTCACCTTCACCAGGAGGGCACGAGTCACCTTCACCAGGAGGCCACGAGTCACCTTCACCAGGAGGCCACGAGTCACCTTCACCAGGAGGCCACGAGTCACCTTCACCAGGAGGCCACGAGTCACCTTCACCAGGAGGCCACGAGTCACCTTCACCAGGAGGCCACGAGTCACCTTCACCAGGAGGCCACGTGTCACCTTCACCAGGAGGCCACGTGTCACCTTCACCAGGAGGCCACGTGTCACCTTCACCAGGAGGCCACGTGTCACCTTCACCATGAGGCCACGAGTCACCTTCACCAGGAGGCCACGAGTCACCTTCACCAGGAGGCCACGAGTCACCTTCACCAGGAGGCCACGAGTCACCTTCACCAGGAGGCCACGAGTCACCTTCACCAGGAGGCCACGAGTCACCTTCACCAGGAGGCCACGAGTCACCTTCACCAGGAGGCCACGAGTCACCTTCACCAGGAGGCCACGTGTCACCTTCACCAGGAGGCCACGTGTCACCTTCACCAGGAGGCCACGTGTCACCTTCACCAGGAGGCCACGTGTCACCTTCACCAGGAGGCCACGTGTCACCTTCACCAGGAGGCCACGTGTCACCTTCACCAGGAGGCCACGTGTCACCTTCACCATGAGGCCACGTGTCACCTTCACCATGAGGCCACGAGTCACCTTCACCAGGAGGCCACGAGTCACCTTCACCAGGAGGCCACGAGTCACCTTCACCAGGAGGCCACGAGTCACCTTCACCAGGAGGCCACGAGTCACCTTCACCAGGAGGCCACGAGTCACCTTCACCAGGAGGCCACGAGTCACCTTCACCAGGAGGCCACGAGTCACCTTCACCATGAGGGCACGAGTCACCTTCACCAGGAGGCCACGTGTCACCTTCACCAGGAGGCCACGTGTCACCTTCACCAGGAGGCCACGTGTCACCTTCACCAGGAGGCCACGTGTCACCTTCACCAGGAGGCCACGTGTCACCTTCACCAGGAGGCCACGTGTCACCTTCACCAGGAGGCCACGTGTCACCTTCACCAGGAGGCCACGTGTCACCTTCACCATGAGGCCACGTGTCACCTTCACCAGGAGGCCACGAGTCACCTTCACCAGGAGGCCACGAGTCACCTTCACCAGGAGGCCACGAGTCACCTTCACCATGAGGGCACGAGTCACCTTCACCATGAGGGCACGAGTCACCTTCACCATGAGGGCACGAGTCACCTTCACCAGGAGGCCACGAGTCACCTTCACCAGGAGGCCACGAGTCACCTTCACCAGGAGGCCACGAGTCACCTTCACCAGGAGGCCACGAGTCACCTTCACCAGGAGGCCACGAGTCACCTTCACCAGGAGGCCACGAGTCACCTTCACCAGGAGGCCACGAGTCACCTTCACCAGGAGGCCACGAGTCACCTTCACCAGGAGGCCACGAGTCACCTTCACCAGGAGGCCACGAGTCACCTTCACCAGGAGGCCACGAGTCACCTTCACCAGGAGGCCACGAGTCACCTTCACCAGGAGGCCACGAGTCACCTTCACCAGGAGGCCACGTGTCACCTTCACCAGGAGGCCACGTGTCACCTTCACCATGAGGCCACGTGTCACCTTCACCATGAGGCCACGTGTCACCTTCACCATGAGGCCACGAGTCACCTTCACCAGGAGGCCTGGGGTCACCTTCACCAGGAGGGCACGAGTCACCTTCACCAGGAGGCCACGAGTCACCTTCACCAGGAGGCCACGAGTCACCTTCACCATCAGGCCACGAGTCACCATCACGAGGAGGCCACCAGTAACCTTCACCAGGAGGCCACGAGTCACCTTCACCAGGAGTGCACAAGTCACCTTCACCAGGAGGGCACGAGTCACCTTCACCAGGAGGGCACGAGTCACCTTCACCAGGAGGGCACGTGTCACCTTCACCAGGAGGCCACGAGTCACCTTCACCAGGAGGCCACGAGTCACCTTCACCAGGAGGCCACGAGTCACCTTCACCATGAGGCCACGTGTCACCTTCACCAGGAGGCCACGAGTCACCTTCACCAGGAGGCCACGAGTCACCTTCACCAGGAGGCCACGTGTCACCTTCACCATGAGGCCACGTGTCACCTTCACCATGAGGCCACGAGTCACCTTCACCATGAGGCCACGAGTCACCTTCACCAGGAGGCCACGAGTCACCTTCACCAGGAGGCCACGAGTCACCTTCACCAGGAGGCCACGAGTCACCTTCACCAGGAGGCCACGAGTCACCTTCACCATGAGGCCACGTGTCACCTTCACCATGAGGCCACGAGTCACCTTCACCAGGAGGCCACGAGTCACCTTCACCATGAGGCCACGTGTCACCTTCCCCATGAGGCCACGTGTCACCTTCACCATGAGGCCACGTGTCACCTTCACCATGAGGCCACGAGTCACCTTCACCAGGAGGCCACGAGTCACCTTCACCAGGAGGCCACGAGTCACCTTCACCAGGAGGCCACGAGTCACCTTCACCAGGAGGCCACGAGTCACCTTCACCAGGAGGCCACGAGTCACCTTCACCAGGAGGCCACGAGTCACCTTCACCAGGAGGCCACGAGTCACCTTCACCAGGAGGCCACGAGTCACCTTCACCAGGAGGCCACGAGTCACCTTCACCATGAGGCCACGTGTCACCTTCACCATGAGGCCACGTGTCACCTTCACCATGAGGCCACGAGTCACCTTCACCATGAGGCCACGAGTCACCTTCACCATGAGGCCACGAGTCACCTTCACCAGGAGGCCACGAGTCACCTTCACCAGGAGGCCACGAGTCACCTTCATGCCAAATACTTCAAACATGTTTTCCCATTCTGCCTCAGTGACTGAAGCAATGCAACTGAAGCAATGCAACTGAAGCAATGCAACTGAAGCAATGCAACTGAAGCAATAGAAGCAAAAGCAATAGAAGAAATTTGACAAGGTGGTCGATGTGATGACAAAAATGTGTCCATAAAAACATTTTTACATTTAAAATTAAAAATAATAAAATCACTAGAATCAAGAAAGCCTAATGGATGTGTATATTGGATCTGTCTAACTTTTCTTTTAGTTTCTCATCTTGAAGAATATCATTACACAACCCTCTTCTTTTCCTTGCTGGACCTCATCCTTGGTTAAATGTCAGAAAGAGGCGTTGCCGAACAGCAACGTGCACTAGGGGCTGTGTGGACAGAACAGCAACGTGCACTAGGGGCTGTGTAGACAGAACAGCAACGTGCACTAGGGACTGTGTGGACAGAACAGCAACGTGCACTAGGGACTGTGTGGACAGAACAGCAACGTGCACTAGGGGCTGTGTGGACAGAACAGCAACGTGCACTAGGGGCTGTGTGGACAGAACAGCAACGTGCACTAGGGACTGTGTGGACAGAACAGCAACGTGCACTAGGGACTGTGTGGACAGAACAGCAACGTGCACTAGGGGCTGTGTGGACAGAACAGCAACGTGCACTAGGGGCTGTGTGGACAGAACAGCAACGTGCACTAGGGACTGTGTGGACAGAACAGCAACGTGCACTAGGGGCTGTGTGGACAGAACAGCAACGTGCACTAGGGGCTGTGTGGACAGAACAGCAACGTGCACTAGGGGCTGTGTGGACAGAACAGCAACGTGCACTAGGGGCTGTGTGGACAGAACAGCAACGTGCACTAGGGACTGTGTGGACAGAACAGCAACGTGCACTAGGGGCTGTGTGGACAGAACAGCAACGTGCACTAGGGGCTGTGTGGACAGAACAGCAATGTGCACTAGGGGCTGTGTGGACGGAACACATTGTTACAGCCTTAATCTAATATTTTTTTTTTTTTTAAATCCTCAGCAATCTACACACAAGCAACAACAGGTTTTTAGAATTGTATTAAAACTACAAAAAGAGAAAAAACTTATTTACATAAGTATTCAGACCCTTTGCAATGAGACTCGAAATGGAGCTCAGGTGCTTCCGGTTTCCATTAATCATCCATGAGATGTTTCTACAACTTGATTGGAGTCCACCTGTGGTAAATTCAATTGATTGGACATGATTTTGGAAAGGCACACACAGTGTGACCATGCATGTCAGAGCAACAACCAAACCATGAGGTCAAAGGAATTGTCTGTAGAGCTCCGTAACAGGATTGGGTCAAGGCATAGATCTGGGCTACGGGTACCAAAAAATGTCTGCAGCATTCAAGGTCCCCAAGAACACAGTGGCCTCCATCATTCTTAAAAATGGAAGAAGTTTGGAACCACCAAGACTCTTCCTAGAGCTGGCCACCCGGCCAAACTGAGCAATCGTGGGAGAAGGGCATTGATCAGGGAGGTGACCAAGAACCCAATGGTCACTCTGACAGAGCTCTTGAGTTCCTCTGTGGAGATGGGAGAACCTTCCAGAAGGACAACCATCTCTGCAGCACTCCATCAATCAGGCCTTTAATGTCAAGTGTCCAGACGTAAGCCACATGACAGCCTGCTTGGAGTTTGCCAAATGGCCCCCAAAGACTCTCAGGCCATGAGAAACAAGATTCTCTGGTCTGATGAGACCAAGATTGAACAATTTGGCCTGAATGCCAAGCATCACGTCTGGAGGAAACCTGGCACCATCCCTACGGTGAAGCATGGTGATGGAAGCATCATGCTGTGGGGATGGTTTTCAGCAGCAGGGACTGGGAATCTAGTCAGTATTGAGGCAAAGATGAACTGAGCAAAGTACAGAAAGATCCTTGATGAAAACCTGCATCAGAGAGCACAGGACCTCTGACTGGGGTGAAGGTTCACCTTCCAACAGGACAACAACCCTATGCACACAGCCAAGACAACGCAGGAGTGTCTTCTGGACAAGTCTCAGAATGTCCTTGAATGGCCCAGCCAGAGCCTGGACTTGAACATCTCTGGAGAGACCTGAGCAGAGAAGAACGGTAGAAACTCCCCAAATACAGGTGTGCCAAGCTTATAGCGTCATACACAAGAAGACCCGAGGCTGTAATCACTGCCAAAGGTTCTTCAACAAAGTACTGAGTAAAGGGTGGTCTGAACACTTATGTAATATCAGTTTTTTGTTTTGTTTTTTAGCACAAATGTAAAACATTTTTTGCTTTGTCACTCATTTTTAGATGAGTATAGCTCTAGACCCCATTTCCTCAGCTGTTAGGGAACCCGTATGTATGACAACGTGATGCAGGAACTCTCAAAATCAACCCAAACACTGCGACCGGCAAACACACACACACACACACACACTATCATTTGAATAAAGAAATAAAAAATAAACATTGCCCCGGCATGCTGCATCTAAGGCTAGATTAGATTAGAATCCAGGCTGCATCACATCCAGCCGTGATCGGGAGTCCCATCGGGCAGCGCACAATTGGCCCAGCGTCGTCCGGGTTTGGCCGGGGTAGGCCGTCATCATAAATAATAATTTGTTCTTAATTGACTTGCCTAGGTAAATAAAAAGGTTAAATTAAAAATATATATTATATTTTAAATATAATTTGTTCTCAATCACCTGCCTACCTTCCTGAGGGGAAAATAAATGAATTAGTAAAGAAGGGAGCTAAGCACTACACCAAGTCTTGAACTGCAGTAACCTCATCATACTACTGCTGTGATGAAAGAGCTTGACAGGTGAGAGGCTGGAGTGCAGAGCTGGGTGCTGACGGAAACACCTTCACAGAGCAACCTTGACGCTGTTCTATTAGGGATTTTTTTTTTTTTTTAAACCTTTATTTAACTAGGCGAGTCAGTTAAGAACAAATTCTTATTTTCAATGACGCCTAGGAACAGTGGGTTAACTGCCTTGTTCAGGGGCAGAACGACAGATTTGTACTTTGTCAGCTCTGGGATTTGAACTTGCAACCTTGGGGTTCGATTCTGTAGAGCAGGGAGAGGCAACATGTTCCTGGAGTGCCTCGCAAGTCCTGCAGGGTTTTGTTCCAACTAGGCACCACACCTGACCAACTGGGCTAATTGATCAGTTTAGTGATTTCCTAAATTCAACCCTCCTGGTCAGTTCAATCCAAAACATGACGTGGCTGTGCCCCTCCAGGACCAAGGTTGCCTGCCCGTCCAGGACCAAGGTTGCCTGCCCGTCCAGGACCAAGGTTGCCTGCCCGTCCAGGACCAAGGTTGCCTGCCCGTCCAGGACCAAGGTTGCCTGCCCCTCCAGGACCAAGGTTGCCTGCCCCTCCAGGACCAAGGTTGCCTGCCCCTCCAGGACCAAGGTTGCCTGCCCCTCCAGGACCAAGGTTGCCTGCCCGTCCAGGACCAAGGTTGCCTGCCCGTCCAGGACCAAGGTTGCCTGCCCGTCCAGGACCAAGGTTGCCTGCCCGTCCAGGACCAAGGTTGCCTGCCCCTCCAGGACCAAGGTTGCCTGCCCCTCCAGGACCAAGGTTGCCTGCCCGTCCAGGACCAAGGTTGCCTGCCCCTCCAGGACCAAGGTTGCCTGCCCCTCCAGGACCAAGGTTGCCTGCCCGTCCAGGACCAAGGTTGCCTACCCCTGTACTAGAGTATCAGAATATTACTTCTGACATTATATCGATTCTATGACTCCAAGTATCGATTCTCAAAAAAATATATGTTATTTTTGCTAGGTAGTTAACGTTAGCTAGTGATAGTCGGCTGTGCCTGTGCCAAAACTTCAGTATTTCTCCTCCTATAGCTTGGCCACAATCGTCTTTAAATGGTGAGCCAACAACAGCACTTACAACATCACTGATCAAAACTCGTTTTTTAATATGGCTCTCTCATAACTGCACTAAACAACCAAACAGATGACAGTCATTAACATATCACAGAGTACTAAGAGAATATTCAGGACTTTCTCTGCGGGCCATGTTCAACAATGACACCAGGTACACAGAATCACACTTTGCCTAAACTAAACCCCTGGTTAAGTGTTCTTTCCAAATCGAGTGGCAAACAAATGCGTAGAAAACAGAAGTCTAGGATAGACCACTTTAAAGCCAATATGTATACACTATAAACAAGCAGGGAAGGTCAGAAAAACCCTCTCATACATACAGACCTGTCAATGAAAAGAAGCAGTGAAGGGGAAGCCATCCTGTCCGTGAGTTCATCCACAACAAACACAATCCGCAATGCCAAAGCAGAACAACCTGTCCACTGTCCAGTGAGAAGCTCTTCAGATCCCCAGTAAGGGCAGGACAGTTCTCTTTCAGAAACCCAGAGAGAAAGAACTCTTTGACATGGAGCAGTTCCTCTCATTCAGTCAAGCCTGACGTTCATAGTTGTATCCAGCTGAATAAAGAGAAACAGAGGGATAGAGACAGCCACATCTGAGACATAACCCGTGTTGAGAGTGTTCCGTGTCAGAGATCCTTAAACCACAGCCCACTCTGCCACCACGCTGCCTTCAGAGTAAAGGAGTTTGACTGAGCAAAGGGGAGGGATAAGAAAGAATGTGCCAGCCTAAACAGAGAGTTTATTATTTATTTCACTTGTTTTGGCAATGTGAACATATGTTTATCATGCCAACAAAGCCCTTTGAATTGAGAGAGAGAAGAGAGGAGAGAGGAGAGAGGAGAGGAGAGAAAGAGAAAGAGAAGAGGAGAGGAGAGAAAGAGAAAGAGAAAAGAGAGAGAGAAAACAGTAAATGATCCGAGGGAGCTGAGGAAAACAAGTCTGTGGAGAGAAGGGGAACCAGCAACAGAGTGAGAGGAAGTGAAAATGCCAAACTGACTGCACTAAACAGACCTGTTGTGATCGAGAGGGGTGTGAAACCAGCCGTTTAACCACTTAAACACCGTAATACACTTCAGACTAGGTTTTTATGATAATGCAATCAATGGCCATAGGACCATACGGAGTCATTTTAACTAGGTCTAAAAACCCATCATTACACTGCCTCCCTCTGTATACAAAACAAACTGAATGTAAATTCATCTGTTCACACTTGGCAGGCAGTGAATTGTTGGCACATGGGGAGATCTCATTTAAATTTGCTGAATGGATTAGAATGGGATAGGCTGGGATACAGCTGTGTGTGTGTGTCTCTCAAAGGGCTGGGGAAACATGTTTACATTGCCAAAGCAAGTGAAATAGATAATACAAATTACTCAAAAGGAATTATGGCTATATACACAGTGTTGTGCAAATAGTTTAAGTAAAAAAGGGAAAATAAAATAATATAGTCTAGGTCCAAAAGCTTAACAGCTTCTACCCACCCAAGCTATACGACTCCTGAACAGCTATACGACTCCTGAACAGCTATACGACTCCTGAACAGCTATACGACTCCTGAACAGCTATACGACTCCTGAACAGCTATTCAAAGCTATAAGACTCCTGAACAGCTATTCAAAGCTATACGACTCCTGAACAGCTATTCAAAGCTATACGACTCCTGAACAGCTATTCGACTCCTGAACAGCTATTCAAAGCTATACGACTCCTGAACAGCTATTCAAAGCTATACGACTCCTGAACAGCTATTCAAAGCTATACGACTCCTGAACAGCTATTCAAAGCTATACGACTCCTGAACAGCTATTCAAAGCTATACGACTCCTGAACAGCTATTCAAAGCTATACGACTCCTGAACAGCTATTCAAAGCTATAAGACTCCTGAACAGCTATTCAAAGCTATAAGACTCCTGAACAGCTATTCAAAGCTATAAGACTCCTGAACAGCTATTCAAAGCTATAAGACTCCTGAACAGCTATTCAAAGCTATAAGACTCCTGAACAGCTATTCAAAGCTATAAGACTCCTGAACAGCTATTCAAAGCTATAAGACTCCTGAACAGCTATTCAAAGCTATAAGACTCCTGAACAGCTATTCAAAGCTATAAGACTCCTGAACAGCTATTCAAAGCTATAAGACTCCTGAACAGCTATTCAAAGCTATAAGACTCCTGAACAGCTATTCAAAGCTATAAGACTCCTGAACAGCTATTCAAAGCTATAAGACTCCTGAACAGCTATTCAAAGCTATAAGACTCCTGAACAGCTATTCAAAGCTATAAGACTCCTGAACAGCTATTCAAAGCTATAAGACTCCTGAACAGCTATTCAAAGCTATAAGACTCCTGAACAGCCATTCAAAGCTATAAGACTCCTGAACAGCTATTCAAAGCTATAAGACTCCTGAACAGCTATTCAAAGCTATAAGACTCCTGAACAGCTATTCAAAGCTATAAGACTCCTGAACAGCTATTCAAAGCTATAAGACTCCTGAACAGCTATTCAAAGCTATAAGACTCCTGAACAGCTATTCAAAGCTATAAGACTCCTGAACAGCTATTCAAAGCTATAAGACTCCTGAACAGCTATTCAAAGCTATAAGACTCCTGAACAGCTATTCAAAGCTATAAGACTCCTGAACAGCTATTCAAAGCTATAAGACTCCTGAACAGCTATTCAAAGCTATAAGACTCCTGAACAGCTATTCAAAGCTATAAGACTCCTGAACAGCTATTCAAAGCTTTAAGATCTCCTGAACAGCTATTCAAAGCTATAAGACTCCTGAACAGCTATTCAAAGCTATAAGACTCCTGAACAGCTATTCAAAGCTATAAGACTCCTGAACAGCCATTCAAAGCTATAAGACTCCTGAACAGCTATTCAAAGCTATAAGACTCCTGAACAGCTATTCATATGGCAACCCAGATTATTTGCATTCTCCCGCCCTCTTTTACACTGCTGCTACTCTCTCGTTACCATCTACGCATATTCCCTTTACATCTACCTACATATTAACTCGACAAACCGGTGTCCCCGCACATTAACTCTGTACCGGTACCCCCTGTATATAGCCTCCACATTAACTCTGTACCGGTACCCCCTGTATATAGCCTCCACATTGACTCTGTACCGTAATACCCTGTATATAGCCTCCACATTGACTCTGTACCGGTACCCCCCCTGTATATAGCCTCCACATTAACTCTGTACTGGTACCCCCTGTATATAGCCTCCACATTAACTCTGTACCGGTACCCCCTGTATATAGCCTCCACATTGACTCTGTACCAGTACCCCCTGTATATAGCCTCCACATTAACTCTGTACCGGTACCCCCTGTATATAGCCTCCACATTGACTCTGTACCGTAATACCCTGTATATAGCCTCCACATTGACTCTGTACCGGTACCCCCTGTATATAGCCTTCACATTGACTCTGTACCGGTACCCCCTGTATATAGCCTCCACATTGACTCTGTACCGTAATACCCTGTATATAGCCTCCACATTGACTCTGTACCGGTACCCCCTGTAAATAGCCTCCACATTGACTCTGTACCGTAATACCCTGTATATAGCCTCCACATTGACTCTGTACCGGTACCCCCTGTATATAGCCTCCACATTGACTCTGTACCAGTACCCCCTGTATATAGCCTCCACATTGACTCTGTATCGGTACCTCCCTGTATATAGCCTCCACATTGACTCTGTACCAGTACCCCCTGTATATAGCCTCCACATTGAATCTGTACCAGTACCCCCTGTATATAGCCTCCACATTAACTCTGTACCGGTACCCCCTGTATATAGCCTCCACATTAACTCTGTACCGGTACCCCCCTGTATATAGCCTCCACATTGACTCTGTACCGGTACCCCCCTGTATATAGCCTCCACATTAACTCTGTACCGGTACCCCCTGTATATAGCCTCCACATTAACTCTGTACCGGTACCCCTTGTATATAGCCTCCACATTAACTCTGTACCGGTACCCCCTGTATATAGCCTCCACATTGACTCTGTACCGGTACCCCCCTGTATATAGACTCCACATTAACTCTGTACCGGTACCCCCTGTATATAGCCTCCACATCGACTCTGTACCGGTACCCCCCTGTATATAGCCTCCACATTAACTCTGTACCGGTACCCCCCTGTATATAGCCTCCACATTAACTCTGTACCGGTACCCCCCTGTATATAGCCTCCACATTGACTCTGTACCGGTACCCCCCTGTATATAGCCTCCACATTAACTCTGTACCGGTACCCCCTGTATATAGCCTCCACATTAACTCTGTACCGGTACCCCCGGTATATAGCCTCCACATTGACTCTGTACCGGTATCCCCTGTATATAGCCTCCACATTGACTCTGTACCGGTACCCCCCTGTATATAGACTCCACATTAACTCTGTACCGGTACCCCCTGTATATAGCCTCGCAACTGTTATTTTACTGCTGCTCTTTAATTATTTGTTATTTTTATTTACTTAACACTTATTTTTCTTAAAACTACATTGTTGGCACGTGACAAATAAAATTTGATTTCATATTTACAATGGTGTTTGTTCGTCACTGGTTGCCCTTGTGGCAACAGGTTATACATATTGCTGCTGTGATGGCACACAATGGTATTTCACCCAATAGATACGAGTTGATCAAAATTGGATTTGTTGTCTGTGTGTAATCTGAGGGAAATATGTCTCTCTAATATGGTCATACATTTCCCAGGAGCTTAGGAAGTGCAGCTCAGTTTCCACCTCATTTTAGGGGCAGTGTGTTCAGCCTGTCTTCTCGAGAGCCAGGTCTGCCTACGGCGGCCTCTCAATAAATAGTCAAAGCTTTCCTTAATTTTGAGTCAGTCACAGTGGTCAGGTATTCTGCCACTGTGTAGTCTCTGTTTAGGGCCAAATAGCATTCTGTTTGCTCTGTTTTTTTGTTGATTCTTTCCAATGTGTCAAGTAATTATCTTTTTGTTTTCTCGTGATTTGGTTGGGTCTAATTGTGTTGCTGTCCTGGGGCTCTGTGGGGTCTGCTAGTGAACAGAGCCCCAGGACCAGCTTGATTAGGGGGCTCTTCTCCAGGTTCATCTTGCTGTTGGTGATGGCTTTATGGAAGGTTTGGGAATCGCTTCCTTTTAGGTGGTAGAATTTAAAGTCTCTTTTCTGGATTTTCATAATTAGCGGGTGTCGGCCTAATTCTGTTCTGTATGCATTAATTGGCATTTTACATGAAGGATATTTTTTGCAGAATTATGCATGCAGACCCAATTTGGAGAATCCAGTGAGTTCTGGTAGTCTTTAATAGTTGTTTCTAAGATTAGTATTTGACCCTGTATATATTTTTGCTGATTGTTATAGAGCCAAAAAGATTGGAGATGTGGTTTATCCATACATCTACATTTTGGATAGATAACTCTGTTGTTTGTTTAGAGTTCTCCAATTTACCCAGAGTCGGTTAATTATATGGATTCTTCATTTTACATTGAGCTGATTTCTGACATGCTGTCCCTTATTTTTCCATAGTGTATTTCTCTCTCTCTCTCTCTCTCTCACTCACCTTCTATTGAGAGAATCACAGGATGAAGTGTGAGATGTGATGAATGGGAGAGAGTGAGTAGAGGGAACTACCTTTTCCCCTCTGAGCTCCCGAAATAGATGAAGCCAAAACCCCACACACTTCGTTCCTCTGAGCCTAAAGCACCTGCTGAGTGTTTGATGACTGCGATTTGGAAAGGAAGCAGTGAGGTGACTGGGGTATAGTGGAGGGAGCTAAATGTGGGACCTGTGTAGTTTAACCAGATTGATTAATCAAATCCTACTGTGTGATCTAAAATGAGTATTTTATTTATCGGAGAAATTCTCACACTGTAACAAGTAGGTTTGCAAAGCTACCGGTAATTTACCAAAGTTGCCGAAATCTTCAGTAATCTATGGCAATCCATGGTAGCTTTGGTAATTTATACTTGGTTGATATATATATATATATATATAAAATTCATTTTTTATATCTGTGTTCATATTGTCCATGAGTTTGTAGTAGATAGAACATATGGTTCAAGAGAAAATAATGAAATTAATGAAAAAAAAGCATCTAAATCAACAATGCCATTATTTTTCAATGACATCTGCAACTCATCCAACTATGGACTTTTTTTCACAACTGCTACCAGTCTGACCCCAAAACATTGACAAAGCCATTTTGATATATTATATTTTACTAAGTGTATAAAGGAGATTTCCTGCTGAAACTCTCATGAAACGCCAATGATGTTCACTACGTTGACGTTTATATTTAGGATAATGTTTTACAGCTTTTCCATTCTATTTATTTATTTTTAAATTGTATTTGATTTGTTTTATTAATAATTTGACATGCGATATGGCCACACAGAGGAACAGAGTTAATTAGAACACCTGTGATAATCTGAAGTACCCCAAAAGGCCACTAGATGTCTTCTGCTAAATGACTAAAAATGTAAAAATGTACATTTTGGTAACTTTCAAGAAACATTTTATCAGAAGCTCTTATCCAGAGCGTCTTACAGGTAGTTTACTGGTAACCATAGTGACAAGGTTCATCACAGTGTGCAGGCTTTTAATCCAACCCTATCAACACACCTGGTACAATGAACGGTTTGTACAGATACACCAAAGGTCCTTCAAACGTCAACAGAGGACTATGTAGATATTGGGTGTGTGTGTTCGCTTCTATGCTTGGAGTGCCTAGCTACGATATTTTCTTTTTAAAAACGTGACTGAACAATTACGGGGTGTGTTTAGGTGTAGGTAAACAGGTTCCCCATGACTCCAATGCCATCACCTGTCAAGCACAATTTCACGGGGCGTACGGGGAATAAGTTATTCATAATAAAGCTGAACCAGCTCAGTTTCACATTGGAGGCTTCAAGCCTGAATGCATTCAACCATCAAATGTTACATGGGTCATATACACTTTACACAGGACAAGTTGACTGTACTGGACTCGGAGTGTGGAGAGGTGTGTACACGTTTTGTGAGTTTTTCACAGTAATCTTGAGCAATGCCTTCTTTTGTCATAGTGTGGTATAGTGTGGTATAGTGTGCACTGAATCCTATGTACACTTGCAACTAAAATCTCTCCTAAATCGAGCCTTATGTCAATGGGAGACCTGAGCTTAAAATTGAGTTATGGACACAGACCTAAATAGACTGTCAAAGATCATAACAGAGTGATGACTTCCATCGTACCTGTTGAAGAAGCTAGCCAGTGGCCCCAGCCTCTTGGGCCTGCCCTCCTCTGACCCCAGCGGTCTCTGTCGTGGGCTCCACAGATCCCCTCCGATGTCCCCGCCTGGCGACGACGACAGAGTGACGTCGGAGAATTGGGCGGCGTCGCCCTCGTCCGTCTCCAGGGTGACGATGGCGCTGGAGTCGGAGGTGACCATGAAGTCCGGGATGTCCTCGTTGGACGCCGACAGTGTGGCCGAGAGCTCCGTGCTCAAGCTCGACACGCTGCACACCGAAATGTCGTCACTGCGGTTAAGGTTTCCCCCTCCTATGCCGCCCATCCCCGTGGTGACAACTCCCACGCCGCCAGCTCCGGACCTTGGGGCGGGGCTGAAGAGGCGCACCGAGTCGTAGCCACTGCGGGGGAAGGTGGAGGACTTACGGAGACCAGCGCTGTCTCCAGACTGGTCTAGAGAGAGGGTAGCAGGGCCCTGGTCGTTGTGGTTGGAACCCAGGGTAAGGCCACAGTCTCCTGGTTGGGAGTGGATGTGCTCGGGATGGTTTATCTCCAGGGTAGGGATGCCAGAGTCCTGGGAGGCTAGGCTGTGTTGGTCCAGGTCCTGCTCATCGGATCCCTGCTGGGGGTTGCCATAGTGCAGAGAGTGCTGGATGAGGGGGGGCTTGCTGTGTTCATGGTGGTGGTTATGGTTGTCGGAGCTGACCGTGCCGTTCTCCATTAAGGTACTTCCAGCCGCACCTGAAACCAACAAGGAATTATAGACGAGAGTCACTACTAGTAGTGATAATAATATTATGTGATATGGTACAGTGATAGTTGACGGCCTGTAATAAATATTTGTACATTTCAAAAATACCATTAATATTCACATATTCTCTTTCAGTACAACATTGTCGAATAACATTTGCCATGGATAGTCAACTCTTACCCTACGAAGTCCAGAGCATGCTGGTTCTCTGTTATACATGATAATTAATTGCACACACCTGGTGCCCCAGGTCTAAATCAGTCCCTGATTAGAGGGGAACAATGAAAAAAAATGCAGTGGAACTAGCTTTGGTTTGACAGGTCAGTAGAGCTAAAAAGTCAAGCTCAAGTCTAAGACAGGGATTAGGTTCTCCACAGACCAATCACTGACCCAGAACAGTTTATTACCCATGAAAGACACCTCCCATGCCCCTCCTTCCTCACCACCTCATCAGGACATCAGATAACAGGAACAATGAAGCAGAAACACACAGGGAGGGTGAGAGAGAGAGGATCCGGCCAGTAACCAGGCTGAAAATGGATCCACAAACGTAGCCTAAAATGTGAACGAGCCTCCTGTACCGTGTGCCTGCCTGGGTCCCTACAATTAGGCTAAGGCCGTATGGGAGTCAACGGTCTAAGGGACCTTACTGTTGAGGTCCAGGAGAGGGAAATAAAAGGTGAAATGAAGACCCCTGGGGAGGGAGACTGTCAGAAACCCATTGCATCATCACATTTAATGGGAGTCATAGAAATAATCAAAAATTGCATTTGCCCCCAAAAAAGTGAGTGAATTTGTTCTGACAGTGCTTTGCTTGTATTGCATTGACACACGCTTCTAGAAACCCTTTGAAACTACAATTACATTGGAAAGGGCATGCAAGTAAGCATTTCACTCTAAGGTCTACACCGGTTGTATTTGGCGCATGTGACAAATAAAATGATTTGATTTGAAAAAGACATGCAAAGTTCCCGTGCTGCCGAGTCAGTGTGTGGAGCTTCCCGACCGGCTGCACCACATGCTGCTTGGAGACGGACCTGATGGAAACTGGCTGTGATAAAATACCTCAGTTCAGAGGAGAGCTCAAGGTCTCTGGGCAGAACTGGAAGAGATACTATGCTGCTGTGTGTGTGTGGAGAGAGCATGTGTAGATAGATACACTGCCCCTGGCACAAAGCAATAGTCACCAAGTTCTACCAGAGAAGAGGAAAAACATGGGAGAATACTGGAAAAAATATATTCAACATGTAAAGTGTTGGTCCCATGAATCATGAGCTGAAGTAAAAGATCCCAGAAATGTTCCATAGTTAAAAAAAGCTTATTTCTCTCAAATTTTGAACACACGTGTTTACATCCCTGTTAGTGAGCATTTCTCCTTTGCCAAGAATATCCATCCACCTGATTATACACCTAGTGTATAATATCAAGAAGCTGATTAAACTGCATGATCATTACACAGGTGCACCTTGTGCTGGGGACAATAAAAAGACACTCTAAAATGTGCAGTTTTCTCACACAACACAATGCCAGATGTCTCAAGTTTTAAGGGAGCATGAAATTGGCATGCTGACTGCAGGAATGTCCACCAGGGTTGGTGCCAGAGAATTGTCGCAATGATCTGTACACAATTCCTGGAAGCTGAAACTGTCCCAGTTCTTCCATGGCCTGCATACTCACCAGACATGTCACTCATGTTTGGGATGCTCTGAATCAGCGGGCATGACAGCATGTTCCAGTTCCCGCCAATATCCAGTAACTTCGTACAGCCGTTGAAGAGGAGTGGGCCAACATTCCACAGGCCACAATCGACAGCCTGATCAACTCAATGTGAAGGAGATCTGTCGCACTGCTTGAGGCAAATGGTGGTCACACCAGATACTGACTGGTTTTCTGATCCACTCCCCTACTTATATTAAGGTATTTGTGACCAACAAATGCATATCTGTTTTCCCAGTCATGTGAAATCCATAGATTAGGATATAATGAAATAGTTTAAATTGACTGATTTCCTTATATGAACTGTAACTCAGTAAAATTGTAGAAATTATTGCATGCGTTTATTTTAGTTCAGTAAATGTATAAAACCGAATTTAACAGTGATTTCCCACAGACTAAACCCACCTAAAGCCCCAGTAACAGTCCCGGTGCAGCTGTAACCTGATCAAGAGGTTGTCATGGGAGTCACACACACAGGTTGTTGCTGTGCTACTGAAGCATGTGCTTATTTTAATATCTAAACCTCTAAGCCACCGGAAAAAAGAAACAAATATATATTATATATTTTTTTTAAATAAATAAAATCAACAGCCGTTGCCATGACAACATTGATCCTCATTAATCACGATAATGGTTTGTTTAGCCAGCCGGACGTTCACCGAGCGGTAATTCATTTTCATATGTATGAAAATTACACCATATCATTCTTATTCTCTGGTAAGAAACTGAAATGACATTGCACTTCTTTCTCATTTCATCACGGTAGTATTATTTTAATATATTTTTTTAAAGATGTGTTTGGTGAGGCCTCCAGAGTGGCGCAGTGGTCTAAGGCTGGGCCACTAGAAATTCTTGGTTCGAGTCCAGGCTTTGTCGCAGCCGACAGAGACCCATGGGGCGGCGCACAATTGGCCCAGCGTCCAGGTTAGGGGAGGGTTTGGCCGGCCAGAACGCCCTCGTCCCATCGCGCACTAGCGACTCCTGTGGCGGGCCGGGCGCAGTGCACGCTGACATGGTCGTCAGGTGTACGGTGTTTCCTCCAACACACTGGTACGGCTGGCTTCAAGGTTAAGTGGGCATTGTGTCAAGAAGCAGAGCGGCTTGCTTGGGTTGTTTCGGAGGATGCACGGCTCTCGACCTTCGCCTCTCCCGAGTCCGTACGGTAGTTGCAGCAATGAGACAAGACTAACTACCAATTGGATACCACGAAATTGGGGAGAAAATGGGGTAAAAGTAACAAAAAATAAAAGATGTCTTCGGTCATTTCTACTACTGGTGGCCTGCATGTGAATGATTACGACAGTTCCTGAAAGTAGTATGAGTGTGTTTCCTGTGTTGGTTATAGCTTCACAGTAAGACATTGACATTGCATGCTTATGAATAGGAAAATCCTTTGTCGCTCAGTTGGTAGAGCATGGCACTTGTAATGCCAGGGTAGTGGGCTCGATTCCCGGGACCACCCATACGTAAAATGGATGCACGCATGACTAAGTCACTTTAGATGAAAAAAAAGCTTCTGCTAAATGGCATATATGTGAACACTATCAATGACCAGGCTACACAAATAACAATGCTTGAGATATAATACAGGCTAGATGCTACACTTCCTCATCACCATGCAAAATTATGCAAATCTACTAGAGAACAAAATACTGTAATTATAATACATACCCACGAAAAAGGGGCTCTCTGGTACACACAACACTGACAGTGTGACTGCACTGAAGGTGACAATCTGAAGACTAACATATCTCAGTGAAACTGAATGAGTCTAGGCCTGTTCATTTTGACAAGTGTGAATCCTCAACACACCCTGAACACACCTAGTGCAAAATTGCATTGTTCTTTCATCTCATTATCAATGGAGATGTAATGAGTAGAGACTAGACAATCCTGTTCAGTAACACAGTGACTGTAGGCAGCAGGCTATGCTAAATTAGGCTGGTCCAAACACCTTTTATTCATTTGAATGCATGCATCGCTAGTGTCAAGGAGTGACAATCATTATGAATTTCAGATCATTTGCAACTGCACTGTCATTGCCTAGTTCAGCAATTGTGTGTCATAGGCAATAATAATGCCTATTTATTAAATATGCTACTCATTTGCGTAACCCTCTACATCAGCCACCTGTTGCTCAAGCTCCACTTCTAGCCGAAATAAAATCCCAACAACAGACTACGTACCACTTTCGCTTCCTCTCCGGTCTCTGGTCCCCTCCGTGGAATGTGCCATGTTGATGCTACAGATGGGCTGTCGACGCGGCTGGTTGCTGTTGGCTCCTCGGGTGGTCCATGATGATGCGCTGCTGCAACCCACCCTCACCTCCGCTCTCAGCGTAGCTTGGCGTTCACAGAGGAAATAGTCTCAGTTAAGTGCGCTTTTAGAGGACTCAATGGCACACACACAAAACATCTCATTCGACAGCAACAGGTCTTTCAAGATACGAGCGGTACGAGTGTGGCATTTTTGTGGCTTAAAAGTGTCACAAATGTCAACTTGGCTAACGACTCGCTAGCGCACTTGCCAAAGTGTCTTTGATACTTCGGTTTTATATGCTTCCCTTTTCCTATATTCAAGCGAAATTGAACAGTTGATAGTTTTGCTCAATTGTTAAAACAGAGCACTAAAGAACTACACAATTTGTATAAGTAAAAATTTTTATAAATACACTAGGCAAGTTTATCCAGTCTTTGTAATAACATACCTGTCTTGGTGCTTCAGCCGCCATTTTAAAATAAACTTACCGACTAGAGTGCAATGTAATCGAGCCAAGAAAGACTACAACATCGATGGATTCACCTGTCAGTCGTCAAGGCGTAAATAATCGTCTCCATCCAATATCCCCATCGATCCATGAAACAATACAAGAGTTTCAAAGTAGCCTAGTCCGAGGAACCTTTTTGCATGAATCTTTGTTTAAATTAAACTAGGAAGCCAGGTGACAATGAAACAGGTTTGTTAAGATGTCTCTGCATGAGTATTTGATTACAGTTCGCTATTCTGTAATCGAAAATACCATACGTTTTCCATTCACTTAATCTTTTACAAATATCCAGAACTTAGCATCACTTCATGACCAAATCATGCGTCTACTTCAGTTTAGAAATTCAAGAACATACACTTTCTAAATATATTTGCCTATACTGTAAGCAAGGCTGTAACATTGGGACTACTGTATGTTAGCCCTCTATTGTAAATGTGGAAACAGGAAGGACTTTAATTTCTGCAGAATACTGCCTCCTTGAGAAAGTGTCTGTCTTTACACCAATATCAAATCCCCTAGAGCAGGGTTACTCATCTCTTACCCTACGAGGTACAGAGCCTGCTTTCTGTTCTAGCTGATAATTGCACACAGTCTAAATCAGTCTCTGATTAGAGGGGAACTGGCTTTGAGGTCCAGAGTTGTTTGATGGCCTAGATAGTTATTCACAACTTACCTTAGTATTATGCCCATTGAAAACACTGAACTCCTGGCAGAGCCCTCTGACACAGTGAACATGGTGCAAATACATAAATAAGAAACCAGAACAGAACCTGGGGTGATTTGGTTTATTTCTTTATTAGATGTTAAGAAACTCCACAATGAAACAAAATAATTTACTCAGGGTGTACATGAAATTAGAACAATACAACCACTTGAGACAGATGGGAGTTGAGGATGAGGGACAACGGGATGTCATCTAGTAGGAATGAAGAGACTAGGAAAACTCTGGTTCTCAGTGCCGGATATGCTATGTCCTTCAGACCAAGCAAAACTCAATGTTAAACTTCGTCAATGTAGTTTCAAAATGCATATACGCTCTCGATGCATTCTCAAAACTTCCCCTCAATATATAAACAGAAAAACAAATGAATGCATTTCCTTCTAACTCCCATGTAGGTGCTGTGACTCGGTCTCGCACACATCTACACACAAAGTACAAATTAAATTTAAAAAAAAAATAAGTCACTGCTTTATCCTGGCCTGTACTTATTGTCATATACAAAACCGGTTTAATTTAACTTAGATGGAGTGTGGTGTTGACATGCTGCTCTTATTTGTAAAGACACTCCATAACAGTTCAAATCTTTGTCTCAGCTCTCCTGTACTGAAAAATAAGTCATGCAAAATAAACGGAGTGACTTTCCTCCACGTTACACTCGAATGTTTAAAAGTTTGCATGCGCCAAGATTGCATATGACCGAGGACCATGAAAGGTCCCCCTCACATTGCTTAGGCAATCTCAAAACAGCTCGGTCGGGCTTAGCTCTAAAACTATGTGCTGTACAATTAACTCTGTAGGAAGCATGGGATTAATAAAAGCCTGTTTATTTTTTCCTCAAATAAAGTTTCAGTAATAAATTAATGCTTGAATGAAAGTACTGATGCACTGCCACAGAATTAAGTGTTTTCCACCTACTTTGACAAAAACATTTAGTATTTAAGTATTCCTGAGTGACTGACAACTGTCTAAATAAATTACAATTGAAAGTAGCCTGACGTTTTTCAGAGCAGTCTTTCATTCAAGTTTCGATCGGTTTAACACAAGTGAAGAACAAACACCACAATTATGGGGCAGACTGAGGCCCTGGCATATTGAAATTGATTGTTATCGACTTTGCCATTTTCCAAACCAACTCAAGATACGGCTGTCCATTAAGGGGTCGATGAATAATAACAATAAACAAATATAAAAAAAACAGGATCAATGACTGCGCTCACAATGGAGACCCTGTGCCCTGTGACAGTGCATTAGAACCAGTGTGCACACATTGTTGGCGGACATATTTTGGACTGCATAACGGATGCGTCACAAGAGAACATGGAGGGATGGTAACTGTGCTTCAATTCCTCGGTTTTCTGAGGACAAAAACAAAATATTTTTAAGTGGAAGGAGGGAACCAAAAACCGAAATAAACCACTGCAGTGATAAAGATAAACAACGCACATGGAAAACCAAATGCATTTAGTCTAAAGGTGTGCGTTAACTCAGGATTTAATAGTCAATGCACAGGCGACAGAAACAATCACTCAAACGTCGTCGGGCCTCTGATTAAACTTAGTTTATGCATTGAATTGTTATTTGGGGTTGATCACCTTTTCCTTGAATGTTTAATATTACGCTCTTTTAAGTTAAGTAGTGTCTGGATAGAAATACATTGCCTTTAAAATCCTGCTTCTACTGTAGACCTTACAATAGGATGAACACACTGACACTATTATCTGTAATAGACTCAATCTGATAAGATTTAAATCAAATAACTATTTATTCCCATTGTTATTACAGGCCAGTTAACTTACTAGTTAAAAGTTCTTAAAAACTTAACTCTTCTTTAAAAATGAAAACCAAGTCAAAGCGAGGACCATCAAATCACAATTATTTTCTCCAAACGATCAACCGATTTCTCCACTCTGCAACGACAAACAAACTACAGGATCTACATTACACAGCCACAATATCAAAACTGCTACAGAACTGTCAACATATTCATAGCACCAATTGTTTGGACTATGGAGTTCACAAAACCTTTCAATTGCTGCAAATCGGTGCCTCTAGAAATGGCTATAGTTAAATATTTTTGTAAAGGGCCATTACACCCCAAATCGGTGCCTCTGTAGAAATGGCTATAGTTAAATATTTTTGTAAAGGGCCATTACACCCCAAATCGGTGCCTCTAGAAATGGCTATAGTTAAATATTTTTGTAAAGGGCCATTACACCCCAAATCGGTGCCTCTAGAAATGGCTATAGTTAAATATTTTTGTAAAGGGCCATTACACCCCAAATCGGTGCCTCTAGAAATGGCTATAGTTAAATATTTTTGTAAAGGGCCATTACACCCCAAATCGGTGCCTCTAGAAATGGCTATAGTTAAATATTTTTGTAAAGGGCCATTACACCCCAAATCGGTGCCTCTAGAAATGGCTATAGTTAAATATTTTTGTAAAGGGCCATTACACCCCAAATCGGTGCCTCTAGAAATGGCTATAGTTAAATATTTTTGTAAAGGGCCATTACACCCCAAATCGGTGCCTCTAGAAATGGCTATAGTTAAATATTTTTGTAAAGGGCCATTACACCCCAAATTGAGCTGAACCATGCTTTTTATTTTTTTTTGCTTTTTGCATTGAACAGCAGTTTTGTACTTTTAACATATTTTTTTTTTTTTTTTTGGGGGGGGGGGGGGGTTGATTTTACTTTTTTATCTTACAAACCATTTCTACTGTGTCTACTACTAAGGTTCTGAAAATCTGACAATCACCCAAAATCGTACTCATTTAGAGCAACTTTGCACACTTGTGTGTGTGTGTGTGTGTGTGTGTGGGGGGGGGGGGGGGGGGGGGGGGGTGTCTTTGATACAGATTTGAGGTAAGATGCACACATTCTTTCCTTCAGTCAGAAAAGGCACACACGCCAACTCAAAAATCTCCACATTCTTTCTAAATGATAGGCATGAAGAGAAACAAAAGAGACCCAAACGCAGGGCTGTCATACGTTATGAAGAGAGGCATCCCAGTCAGATGAAGGAAATTGCAGCAGTTACACTAGAAAATAAGGAGTGAGACTATTAGGACAGGAACATGCTCAACCATTCGGAAACCATAACTACCAGCATCCTAGGTCAAAGGCTAAAAAAATAAAAATAAAATTGTGAAAAACCAATGGAGGGAAAAAAAACAAGACTGTCCCTAATATCTAACGGACTCTTTAATTAAGACGGAATTGTGTCTGGAAGAATCAACTAAAACCCAAATCTAAAATGCACACGTCTTCAGATATGGCGTCACATGAAGACATGTAGAACATATTTGAGTGTTTCCTACTTGCGGCCTGTTTTGTTGTTGTTGATTACACAAGACTCTAGTAAAATGAAAATCAGCAGGGTTAAGGGTGGGATGTGGAGGGGTTCCTCTGTCCAGAAGCCTATTGTTTCTAAGTCGCGAGGCCCCCCCCCCATATCTTTGCAAGTAGAGGTGCAGTCAAAGGAGAAGAGGCCATATCTTCCTGACGATGGGCTTCCTCGCCACAGAGCTGGACTGCTCAGATGTTGCTGCTTCCTGCGAGAATAAAGACAGTGGCTGAGAAACATGAGTTGGTAAACAGGGCATGTGTTCATTTATCCTGAGTTCAAAACTGAAACGATTTGCATTTGATTAAATGTGTGTTAACTGGAACCTGTTTCAAGATCGTGTCACTGGCACGTAGGGCAGTATACAGACCAGCATTTTCCAAAGGAAAGGGAATACCCCCCACAGGCTGGGTCAGAGTATGTATGAGAGGGAGAGAGACAGCCCCCACCCCCATGCTCTATGGTGTTAGTATTTATTCTAATGCATTGTTATCCTACCTCGGTCCTGGGGCCCCCTGGGTGAACCTTCTGGTTTTTACCCTAGCCCAACACAGCCAAATCAAATATACAAATCTCAAGGAGTTGGTTTGATTCAGTTGTGTAGCGCTGGGGCAACATCTTCTACTTGCACCGGAGGGATAACCCTGTTCTAAAGCCATCTGAACAGCTGACACTTATTGGAATGACTATGCTGACTGAATGCTGTAGAGTTGTGACTAAGACGATTAAATATTTTGTATTTTAGTTTAAAACTAAAGTAGCCTAGGTTGTATATAAACAATATATGACCAATTCAACACCCATCTGTTTGTCAGGGACGATCAAACAAACAGAAAGTTTCCAGTCGTATATTAAACCAATACCTCAGAAGTAATTTTAGCCGTAGGCCAAAGATAAATAGATTTAATATACGTTTGATCTTACCTGTACACTGAGGTCCAGGGAAAAGTGGGGAACAGATTGTGTTCTGCCACCAGCACTCATCTTGCTGGATGCCAGTTAGTCCCTGTCCACTAATATTTAATAGAGGGAACTATAAAAAAAAAAATAATAAAAAAAATGGAATGTATTAGTCTAATGGAGAGAAAACTGTTGCAACTGTTAACTTCTGATCCGACACAGCTCGACATTCCTATAAGATTCTTACCTCATGCAAATCTTCAACGAAGTCATAGGTTTTCCCATATGTGGGACTCTGACCAGCTGTGGCACATTTACAGGCTTCCTTTTCTCTGCAAGATTCTTCCTCCTGAATCTTGTCGACTGGGACAGCCACCTGTCCGCTCGCTGTTTCGCAGTCCAAGCAAGTTTCCTGCTCAGCGATTGGCAGGAGGGTGCTAGAGCCCTCCTGAGAATCCAGTGAGGTCTGGGCACTCTTCTCCATGCCCGACTTCTTTAATCTGGGCAGGAATTTTCCAGATTCCAGTTCTGACTTCCCGTAGCACGGGCCATCGTTTTCTGCATCCTCCTCAAGTGGTTTGAGGTCGGCCTGAGGGTCGTCGGAGACATCCGGCGGGGCCAAGACGGGAACACTCATCTCTTCTTTCTCGGACTCAACCTCCGACTCACTCCCTCCGCCGGGCGACAGCTCCGAGGCTGATATTGGTCGGAAGTGAGTCCTGGGGGAGATGCGGATGGCCCTGTACTGGGTGGTCCGGTTGATGCCGTATAGCCGTGGGTGGAAAGCTTCATTCTCCGAGTCCGAGCACAATATAGATTTGGGCTTGAACCCCGGGCTGAACGAAGCTATGTCCTCCGGCTTAAAGGAGCACTCGACCTGGAGGACTTGAGAGAACGGATTGTTCAGATCAAAGGACGCAAACGGGTAGTCGATCCCCGGCTCCTCACCACGGAAGCCTGCACAGGATCCGAGTAAATCTTCATGGAAGATAAAAGAAAATCCCTTATTCAATCCATCCTCACCTCCTTTAGTAGCCTGGTCACTCTGCCCGAAGGAGACCAGGGGCCTCCAGAGGGGCTTGTGGCTGGAGGCAAAGCAGCTGCCTGTGTTCATGAACACACGGTCTGTACCAGCAATGGTTACCACGTCTGAGCCAGAGGACGAGGCAGCAGCAGTGGCACACTGTAGAAGGCTGCCTCTCGCGGCGCCTGGTGGCACCACGGCCCAGTCCTGGTCACTGCTGAACGTCTTCAGCTCTCCATACACTCCTCCCAGGATGAACGACGTGTTGTCCTTCTCAGGGTTCACGTCCCAGGGATTGGACGGCGTCATGTAATCCCCGGAAGCATTCGTCTTCGAGAGCCGTTTTTTATCCAGGAGGGCCTGCTCTTCATTCTTGCCTTCTTCCCACAGGTGGTACTCGGAGCGCTGCACTGCCTTCTTCGGAGGCCCTTGGACGGGATCATCTTCCTTTGTCTGCAAGTCGAGACAGCCGCAGCGGTAGCTGCTCGACTCCTGGGAAAACAAGCCCTCGCCTGGAGTCTCTTCTCCTAGTGATAGTAGATCCCCATCTCCGACAGCCGTCCAAATGTCCTTTATTATCCCTGAGCTGTAGTTGTCACTCGGTTGGTTTGAGTCGTCTGAAAACATGCCAGCGTCGTACTGCTTGCTCTCATCCCGTTCTAACGCTATTCCACAAATGGACTCCAATTTAGATTTCTTTGCGATGGTCGGATTGGACACAGGGCCTACATTGGCTTCCTCGCACTGGTGACCATTGTTTTCTTGTAAAAAGTCCAGGATTTCTTCCTCTAGGTATGTACCAGAGATGGGAGGGATTATACAATTAATCTCTTCATTGCCAATAAGAGCGGAGTCCTCTGTTTGAACGTTTATGTGCTCATTGTCTGAACGCGTCTCTTCCGAATGAGACCACGGACTGCAGGTTCGCGTTGAAAGGTTCGAACAGTGTTCAGTTTCATCAAAGGCACTATTTTTGGTCCATATTAACAAACGAGACTGCTTGTTACAATGTGGATCTCGACAGCTACTTGAATCTGTGTTGTTTTCGTGACCAACGGTGAGAAAAGGAAGAGTTGGGCTATCGTACTGCAGCTCAAAAAGAGACAAGCAGGAGGAGTTCAGACCAGGAGCTTCACTGGTGGCTTCTGGGAGATGAGGCTCCTCCAGGTTTCCAGGCAGCGTGCCGATGGTGAATGGAACGGCGTCCAAAGCGGGGGAGAGCTGAACGGGAGAGTCCCCTGCAAAGCTTTCTCCATCTATATCTTCAGAGCTAGAGGATGAATAACATGCCCAGAACTGAGCCATGTTTTCTAAATCCTGCATGAAGAACCCATCATCTCCCAAAGCATCCAGACAGCCCATCCTTATTGCACTTTCCCCTTGCAGCTCAAGGCCATCTAACACTAAACAACATTCTGCCTCAAAGTCTCTTTGCTCTTCACTCTTCTGTCGAATCATGTTCAAGATTCGACTCTCTTGTACCAAGTCTGAGGCACTAGGATCCAATATGGATTGATAAATATCGACTTCATAGAAGTGAGTGAATTCGGACAGATACTCATCATCTAACCCTCTACTATCCTCAGGCGGAGGGCAGCTTGAGGTCCCATTGAATTCGGTAGCATCCTCATCTGCGTCACCTGCCACCTCAACAAAGTGCCCGTCGACAAAGGTGCCCGCTGCCAGATACGCCCTCTGGAAGCTTGTGTTGGCAATGCAGATGCCTTGCATTCTCTCAGACAGCCTTCCGAAGTCGGTGGACGTAGTCGAGTCGTCTGGAGAGTCCACCTTGCTCCGGTACTTTGTTTCCAGTTTGCTCCTTCTGCTACTGAAAGGTACTAAATACTCAGTGATGGGCTCCGTGTACCACAGGGGCTCCTCCATGTACTCCTTTTTGTTGCTGGCCTCAGCTCCAGACTCCTTTTCTTCCCACCAGCCTGGATCTTTTCCAATTTCCTTCAGCTGTCTTCTCCCCTTTTTGTAGAGCTGCGTTTGCCTCACAGGGCCTCCAGTGGCGCTGCTGCTGCTGCCTCCAGCATTCCGCCGCTCCTCTTTGTCGACGGCCTTCAGAGCCAGCTTCACTTGTCCACTGTGGCACCCCCTCTTCGTCCTGCTGAACACCTCCTTGGACCTGTGCCTGATCCTGCCCGCCTTGCTGCTGGAAGTCTTGGAGTCGCCCTGGTTCCCGCTGGAGCTCGAGCCAGCCTCACTAGAACCAGAGGACCAGGAACGAGGGCGATACTTGCCCTCTGACCTGTGCCTCACCTGCTTCTTGCCATGGACGGTGGCTCGGTCCTCTGCTGTTGCGCCCCCATGGAATCGTTTCTCTTTCTCCTTCTTGCTGCGTCTCTGCTGGGTTCTCTGGCTGGTTGGGTTAGTGCTGCATGCCTCAGGTGTTCTCTCCTTAGCAGCTTCACCGTCACTGTTGCAATCTTTTGGGGAGGAGGTGTCGGTGCTGGTCTGCGGGGCCGCGGAAGACGAGGAACCGGAGTAAGCAATGGCTCTAGCCTTGTTCCACACCGTCATGATCTCTTGGAGACAAACAGATTTCTCTGACAAAGGAGGAAAGGCTTCATAATACCTGCAACAACGAGAGAAAACATTGTCATTAAGTTCAATACATAAAATACAACAAAGCATAAATTAATTAATTACCACATATTTTAATGAGCATACAACAAAATCAAATCTGAATAGTTGTGCCAGCTGGTCAGGACATTATTATTATTATTATTATTATTATTAATACAGTATTATTGCGGTTTTGGGTAAAACTTACATTTCAACCTGGTCCTTTGAGGAAGGGGACTCAACTCCTTCAGGAGACTGAGATCCATCAGATTTCTTGAGCTGTTTATCTTCTGTGAAGAAATAATATGATAAGGTGTGTCATATTTACTAGTTTGTTATAAAAATGGCAGAGAATGTATAAACACAAGATGCAAACCTTTCTGTTTGTTCTGGATGTCCTTGAGTTTGGAGCAAAGCTCCTCAACCAGGCTCTCAATTCCAGAGTTCTTTGGGGGGGTAAAAGAAAGGAGAACGGTCACATCTAAGAATTAATCTAGCAAATAATCCATTGAAGAGAATCTAAACAGAATAATCAAATGAGCCCCAATAAAACAATTTGCTTCCTTCAGACCAGTCATGAAGTGATTGGATGTATTCAAACATTATAAAAACGGATAGTTTGAGCCGTGAATGCTGATTGGCTGACAGCCGTGGTATACCACAGGTATGACAAAACATGTATTTTTACTGTTTTAATTATGTTGGTAACCAGTTTATAATAGCAATAAGGCACCTCAGGGGTTTGTGGTATATGGCCAATATACCACAGCTAAGGGCTGTATCCAGGCACTCTGCATTGCAGATAATAGCCCTTAACCTGGTACATTGATCATGTTAAATTGTGCCTTATTGCCTAAATAACACTTGAGGATTGGAACAATTTTTTTGAAGGCAACTTTATAACACTGACTAGAGGGTATTAACATAGGCCAGACAAAAGACAAACCAGCTGACTGTCAGAGGCCAGACCTCCTGTACCATGACTGTTCAATTTAGCTATGAGGGAGAAATGACTAAGCATAGCCAAAACAACCACCTCCTGTCTTTCAATCAAAACACTTACAAAACATCAGGCATCAGCCAACATAAGATCTCTGTCGCCCACTTCTTCCTTACACCCACTGATATCCTACTCTGTCAACAAAGATGAAGTAATCCGTTTTCTGTAAACAAGGCCTGCAACGAGCCGGTCTATTTAAACAGACAGCCATGTCGACAGACCAGTAGGCAATAGGCACCGACAGAGAAGCAACAGCATTTAGTGAGGACAGAAATAGCCACCACAATAAACAGGGTGGAACTAGTTCAAATCTTTTTCACTCTCTAACAGAAAGTAACATTCCTTACCATGCCGGCCCAAGTTTCTACCCTGGCCGTGTGTGTCTTCTTGCATCATTGTGCTAACGCTGGTCAGCTGACAGGCAACGCACTCTGCTTTCTATGCTGTGTGTGCTGGTTAAAAAAAATATATATATAAAAAAAAAAAAAAGGACTGCAGAGTCCAGTACCTAGAGAGCAGCTCACTCAGCCTTGCAGACCCTTCCCCCAACACAACCTCCAGCTCTACCCCAGGCCGTCACGCTCCCTCTCCACTACTGGCTACCTCTGGTACTATACTACTGCCAACACAACCTCCAGCTCTACCCAAGGCCGTCACGCTCCCTCTCCACTACCTCTGGTACTATACTACTGCCAACACAACCTCCAGCTCTACCCCAGGCCGTCACGCTCCCTCTCCAATACCTCTGGTACTATACTACTGCCAACACAACCTCCAGCTCTAGCCCAGGCCGTCACGCTCCCTCTCCACTACCTCTGGTACTATACTACTGCCAACACAACCTCCAGCTCTACCCCAGGCCGTCACGCTCCCTCTCCACTACCTCTGGTACTATACTACTGCCAACACAACCTCCAGCTCTACCCCAGGCCGTCACGCTCCCTCTCCACTACTGGCTACCTCTGGTACTATACTACTGCCAACACAACCTCCAGCTCTACCCAAGGCCGTCACGCTCCCTCTCCACTACCTCTGGTACTATACTACTGCCAACACAACCTCCAGCTCTACCCCAGGCCGTCACGCTCCCTCTCCAATACCTCTGGTACTATACTACTGCCAACACAACCTCCAGCTCTAGCCCAGGCCGTCACGCTCCCTCTCCACTACCTCTGGTACTATACTACTGCCAACACAACCTCCAGCTCTACCCCAGGCCGTCACGCTCCCTCTCCACTACTGGCTACCTCTGGTACTATACTACTGCCAACACAACCTCCAGCTCTACCCCAGGCCGTCACGCTCCCTCTCCACTACTGGCTACCTCTGGTACTATACTACTGCCAACACAACCTTCAGCTCTACCCCAGGCCGTCACGCTCCCTCTCCACTACCTCTGGTACTATACTACTGCCAACACAACCTCCAGCTCTACCCCAGGCCGTCACGCTCCCTCTCCACTACTGGCTACCTCTGGTACTATACTACTGCCAACACAACCTCCAGCTCTACCCCAGGCCGTCACGCTCCCTCTCCACTACCTCTGGTACTATACTACTGCCAACACAACCTCCAGCTCTACCCCAGGCCGTCACGCTCCCTCTCCACTACTGGCTACCTCTGGTACTATACTACTGCCAACACAACCTCCAGCTCTACCCCAGGCCGTCACGCTCCCTCTCCACTACTGGCTACCTCTGGTACTATACTACTGCCAACACAACCTCCAGCTCTACCCCAGGCCGTCACGCTCCCTCTCCACTACTGGCTACCTCTGGTACTATACTACTGCCAACACAACCTCCAGCTCTACCCCAGGCCGTCACGCTCCCTCTCCACTACCTCTGGTACTATACTACTGCCAACACAACCTCCAGCTCTACCCCAGGCCGTCACGCTCCCTCTCCAATACCGCTGGTACTATACTACTGCCAACACAACCTCCAGCTCTACCCCAGGCCGTCACGCTCCCTCTCCAATACCTCTGGTACTATACTACTGCCAACACAACCTCCAGCTCTACCCCAGGCCGTCAAGCTCCCTCTCCACTACCTCTGGTACTATACTACTGCCAACACAACCTCCAGCTCTACCCCAGGCCGTCACGCTCCCTCTCCACTACTGGCTACCTCTGGTACTATACTACTGCCAACACAACCTCCAGCTCTACCCCAGGCCGTCAAGCTCCCTCTCCACTACCTCTGGTACTATACTACTGCCAACACAACCTCCAGCTCTACCCCAGGCCGTCACGCTCCCTCTCCACTACTGGCTACCTCTGGTACTATACTACTGCCAACACAACCTCCAGCTCTACCCCAGGCCGTCACGCTCCCTCTCCACTACCTCTGGTACTATACTACTGCCAACACAACCTCCAGCTCTACCCCAGGCCGTCAAGCTCCCTCTCCACTACCTCTGGTACTATACTACTGCCAACACAACCTCCAGCTCTACCCCAGGCCGTCACGCTCCCTCTCCACTACTGGCTACCTCTGGTACTATACTACTGCCAACACAACCTCCAGCTCTACCCCAGGCCGTCACGCTCCCTCTCCACTACTGGCTACCTCTGGTACTATACTACTGCCAACACAACCTCCAGCTCTACCCCAGGCCGTCACGCTCCCTCTCCAATACCTCTGGTACTATACTACTGCCAACACAACCTCCAGCTCTACCCCAGGCCGTCACGCTCCCTCTCCAATACCTCTGGTACTATACTACTGCCAACACAACCTCCAGCTCTACCCCAGGCCGTCACGCTCCCTCTCCACTACTGGCTACCTCTGGTACTATACTACTGCCAACACAACCTCCAGCTCTACCCCAGGCCGTCACGCTCCCTCTCCACTACCTCTGGTACTATACTACTGCCAACACAACCTCCAGCTCTACCCCAGGCCGTCACGCTCCCTCTCCAATACCTCTGGTACTATACTACTGCCAACACAACCTCCAGCTCTACCCCAGGCCGTCACGCTCCCTCTCCAATACCTCTGGTACTATACTACTGCCAACACAACCTCCAGCTCTACCCCAGGCCGTCAAGCTCCCTCTCCACTACCTCTGGTACTATACTACTGCCAACACAACCTCCAGCTCTACCCCAGGCCGTCACGCTCCCTCTCCACTACTGGCTACCTCTGGTACTATACTACTGCCAACACAACCTCCAGCTCTACCCCAGGCCGTCACGCTCCCTCTCCACTACCTCTGGTACTATACTACTGCCAACACAACCTCCAGCTCTACCCCAGGCCGTCACGCTCCCTCTCCAATACCGCTGGTACTATACTACTGCCAACACAACCTCCAGCTCTACCCCGGGCCGTCACGCTCCCTCTCCAATACCGCTGGTACTATACTACTGCCAACACAACCTCCAGCTCTACCCCGGGCCGTCACGCTCCCTCTCCACTACCTCTGGTACTATACTACTGCCAACACAACCTCCAGCTCTACCCCAGGCCGTCACGCTCCCTCTCCACTACCTCTGGTACTATACTACTGCCAACACAACCTCCAGCTCTACCCCAGGCCGTCACGCTCCCTCTCCAATACCGCTGGTACTATACTACTGCCAACAACCTCCAGCTCTAGCCCAGGCCGTCACGCTCCCTCTCCACTACCTCTGGTACTATACTACTGCCAACACAACCTCCAGCTCTACCCAAGGCCGTCACGCTCCCTCTCCACTACCTCTGGTACTATACTACTGCCAACACAACCTCCAGCTCTACCCCAGGCCGTCACGCTCCCTCTCCACTACCTCTGGTACTATACTACTGCCAACACAACCTCCAGCTCTACCCCAGGCCGTCACGCTCCCTCTCCACTACCTCTGGTACTATACTACTGCCAACACAACCTCCAGCTCTACCCCAGGCCGTCACGCTCCCTCTCCACTACCTCTGGTACTATACTACTGCCAACACAACCTCCAGCTCTACCCCAGGCCGTCACGCTCCCTCTCCAATACCGCTGGTACTATACTACTGCCAACACAACCTCCAGCTCTACCCCAGGCCGTCACGCTCCCTCTCCACTACCTCTGGTACTATACTACTGCCAACACAACCTCCAGCTCTAGCCCAGGCCGTCACGCTCCCTCTCCACTACCTCTGGTACTATACTACTGCCAACACAACCTCCAGCTCTACCCCAGGCCGTCACGCTCCCTCTCCACTACCTCTGGTACTATACTACTGCCAACACAACCTCCAGCTCTACCCCAGGCCGTCACGCTCCCTCTCCAATACCGCTGGTACTATACTACTGCCAACACAACCTCCAGCTCTACCCCAGGCCGTCACGCTCCCTCTCCACTACCTCTGGTACTATACTACTGCCAACACAACCTCCAGCTCTAGCCCAGGCCGTCACGCTCCCTCTCCACTACCTCTGGTACTATACTACTGCCAACACAACCTCCAGCTCTACCCCAGGCCGTCACGCTCCCTCTCCACTACCTCTGGTACTATACTACTGCCAACACAACCTCCAGCTCTACCCCAGGCCGTCACGCTCCCTCTCCACTACCTCTGGTACTATACTACTGCCAACACAACCTCCAGCTCTACCCCAGGCCGTCACGCTCCCTCTCCAATACCGCTGGTACTATACTACTGCCAACACAACCTCCAGCTCTACCCCAGGCCGTCACGCTCCCTCTCCACTACCTCTGGTACTATACTACTGCCAACACAACCTCCAGCTCTAGCCCAGGCCGTCACGCTCCCTCTCCACTACCTCTGGTACTATACTACTGCCAACACAACCTCCAGCTCTACCCCAGGCCGTCACGCTCCCTCTCCACTACCTCTGGTACTATACTACTGCCAACACAACCTCCAGCTCTACCCCAGGCCGTCACGCTCCCTCTCCACTACCTCTGGTACTATACTACTGCCAACACAACCTCCAGCTCTACCCCAGGCCGGCACGCTCCCTCTCCACTACCTCTGGTACGATACTACTGCCAACACAACCTCCAGCTCTACCCCAGGCCGTCACGCTCCCTCTCCACTACCTCTGGTACTATACTACTGCCAACACAACCTCCAGCTCTACCCCAGGCCGTCACGCTCCCTCTCCACTACCTCTGGTACTATACTACTGCCAACACAACCTCCAGCTCTACCCCAGGCCGTCACGCTCCCTCTCCACTACCTCTGGTACTATACTACTGCCAACAACCTCCAGCTCTACCCAAGGCCGTCACGCTCCCTCTCCACTACCTCTGGTACTATACTACTGCCAACACAACCTCCAGCTCTACCCCAGGCCGTCACGCTCCCTCTCCACTACCTCTGGTACTATACTACTGCCAACACAACCTCCAGCTCTACCCCAGGCCGTCACGCTCCCTCTCCACTACCTCTGGTACTATACTACTGCCAACACAACCTCCAGCTCTACCCAAGGCCGTCACGCTCCCTCTCCACTACCTCTGGTACTATACTACTGCCAACACAACCTCCAGCTCTACCCCAGGCCGTCACGCTCCCTCTCTACTACCTCTGGTACTATACTACTGCCAACACAACCTCCAGCTCTACCCCAGGCCGTCACGCTCCCTCTCCACTACCTCTGGTACTATACTACTGCCAACACAACCTCCAGCTCTAGCCCAGGCCGTCACGCTCCCTCTCCAATACCGCTGGTACTATACTACTGCCAACACAACCTCCAGCTCTACCCCAGGCCGTCACGCTCCCTCTCCACTACCTCTGGTACTATACTACTGCCAACACAACCTCCAGCTCTACCCCAGGCCGTCACGCTCCCTCTCCAATACCGCTGGTACTATACTACTGCCAACACAACCTCCAGCTCTACCCCAGGCCGTCACGCTCCCTCTCCACTACCTCTGGTACTATACTACTGCCAAACCAACCTCCAGCTCTACCCAAGGCCGTCACGCTCCCTCTCCACTACCTCTGGTACTATACTACTGCCAAACCAACCTCCAGCTCTACCCAAGGCCGTCACGCTCCCTCTCCACTACCTCTGGTACTATACTACTGCCAAACCAACCTCCAGCTCTACCCCAGGCCGTCACGCTCCCTCTCCACTACTGGCTACCTCTGGTACTATACTACTGCCAACACAAACTCCAGCTCTACCCAAGGCCGTCACGCTCCCTCTCCACTACCTCTGGTACTATACTACTGCCAACACAACCTCCAGCTCTACCCCAGGCCGTCACGCTCCCTCTCCACTACCGCTGGTACTATACTACTGCCAAACCAACCTCCAGCTCTACCCCAGGCCGTCACGCTCCCTCTCCACTACCGCTGGTACTATACTACTGCCAAACCAACCTCCAGCTCTACCCCAGGCCGTCACGCTCCCTCTCCACTACCTCTGGTACTATACTACTGCCAACACAACCTCCAGCTCTACCCCAGGCCGTCACGCTCCCTCTCCACTACCTCTGGTACTATACTACTGCCAAACCAACTGACCAGTAAAGAAAAGCAGCAGCAAATGCATTCAGATTTTGCTTTAAAAAAAATTAAAAAGTATAATATAACAGCGCAGAAAGAATATAACGCAGACGTATTAAACTGTGAACATAGACGTAATGACACCGCTGCAAGGTCAACCCATAATATAATCTCAATAATGTGTTTTAAAGTGTGAGAGCAAACGGAGTCTTTCACCGTGACACAATGCTTTCCTCTACTGAAATCAATTCAACCCTTTTGCCAGTAAACTCTCATTATATCACACGACGGACTGTGAAAAAAAAAAATCAGAGAGTGATCACAAAATGAGCCTGGCCAATGCCAAGTATCACATGATGATAGTGGCGGTTCTTTAATGGTGTACCCCTCTCACAGGGAATTTGCTTTATGCAATGACCGTTCACCATGATTTATGCAATTAATATATGCCTGACTGAAGTTCAACAGGCAAAGGCGCAGAATGACAGTAATAAATTCCTGACAGAGACGAATCATTAAACAATTTACACACATAGATGGTTCCTGCTTTCTTCATTGATTCAACACGTTCAGCTTTGTAGCTTACCGGCTGCTGTATTTAAAAATAAATACTCAACTGCTGTACCAACTATCAGTCTATGTTCTGCCCCCTGAACACTCAAGCTTCAAAGAATGCATGAGCAATGCTGGGAGAAGACCACATGCGCGCACAACAAAAAACACAGGGTGAAGAGAACCAATTTGTTGCTACACCGGGGCGGAACAGGCACTTACTTCATCAGATGCTGAACGCAGGCATTGCACGGCGGCTTGTTTCTTTATCTCTTCCAGACTCAGATCCGTCCCTCCTTTCTTCTTACACTTGGCCCATTTCTTCCCAGTTCCCTTCTCCCAGCCCAACAAGATGTCGTTCTCCTGCACACAACATCCACATCAGTTATTTAACCAGACAGCTGGTATAAACAGGAAAGGGAAATGCATGTTTTAAAATATTGACAGTACAAGAAATAAAATAGGTGGGTTTAATTGTTAGGTTCGCTTAAACCACAAAACAAACTGACTCAAATCAATACTAAACAGAGCCTGTTCTTCATTGACTAGGTGCATGTTTAACTAAGTGGGGGTCACTAGTTACCATCATGTTCGTAACAAGACATTGCCGCTGCTGAACACCTACCTGATCCTGCAGGTCGTAGTCGTAATTATCGTGCAGGAGCAGGCTGAGGACGTAGCGGGTGTAGATCATGGCATCGATCCCGCACTTCTCCAGCTCCTGGCCCAGCCAGCTCTGCACTGGGCCCAGCGAGTGAAGCAGGGACATCTCTGCAGCAGGCAGGGGGCCCACTGGGGTTAGAGGGCACGAGAAGCTTTCAAGAGGAGCAGGACCGTCCGACTCGTCGCTCACTGGACGCATGGGAATCTTCAGGTGTCGGCCATTCTGAGGTGGAGCGGCATTGTGACAGGCGGATATGGTGGGGCGGTGGTGTGGAGAGGGGACAGGGCAGTAGAGCCTATCTGGAAGGCGTGGAGGGGGGGGGGGGGGGTTACTCCAGCAGGATGCACAGGGAGGAAGCTACATGGAGAGACATGTAGGGTGCTGTTTTTTTTCTTTTCTGTGAGCAAATAGGTAACTTCACTCGTCAGGCATGGCTTTAACTGATGAAAGCTATCAGCTGTTCGGCAAAACACTAGACGTGCTTGCGTCTCAGTCAGAGGGGATCATGCTGGGCTACGGCTTCCTTCACCGGCACAACCTGAAAGATAGGAAGAAGAAAAAAAAAAGACTTGCATCACATCTCTGTTGCATTTAAATGTTACACAAGGTAGGCCTATTCTTTTACACCATGATATACGGAGTGTACAAAACATTAGGAACGTAATATTGAGTCGCATCCCCTTTTGCCTCCAGAACAGCCTCAAATCGTCAGGGAATGGGACGGAGGTGTCAAAAGCAAACCACAAGGATGCTGGCCCATGCTTCCCAGTTGTGTCAAGTTGGCTGGATGTCCTTTGGGTGGTGGACTATTTTTTTGATACATGCGGGAAACAGTTGAGCGTGAAGAACCCCTGTTCAAAGCCACCTAAATCTTTTGTCTTGCCCAGTCACCCTCTGAAGGGCACATATGCACAATAAATGTCTCAATTGTGTCAAGGCTTAAAATCCACCTTTAAACCAGTCTGTCTACTCCTCTTCATCTACACTGATTGAAGTGGATTTAACAAGTGGCATCAATAAGGGATAACAGTTTTCACCTGGTCAGTCTATGTCATGGGAAGAGCATGGGTTCCTAATGTTTTGCACTCTGTAAGCCCTAGGCTTAGAAGAATGACAGAATACACAGCAATTCCTTGCAACACAGCTGATAAGCCATTTATGCTAATTTCATTGACCTGGTTCAATCTGATTTCAAAGATCTGACCCAGGTGACTTCAGTTGCTTTGAGACCCCATTAATTTAAAAGAATATTAAGCCAAACAGAAAATATTATTCATATTTCAAATGTAACAGAATAGATTAGCTCACTGTGCAAACGTATAGGAATAATGAGGATTATAAATCGACATGAGGGTGTGCTGAAGTGAACACTTTGTAATGAACCAAAGCAAATTATTTCTTGGTTACTACGGGCTGCCTCAACCCACACCAGCAGATCTACAGCCTGTCGGTCCCCACGGATGGTTTTTAATGGCTGTTTATAGTCCTGGTCTCAGACACCAGCTTGTTAATAGGCTCCTAAGAGAGCCTGCACTCTTAACCCATGCAGACAGCAACCCAGGGAATGACAAGCACCTAAAGGAGTTACATTATGGAGATCCTGTAATGGGTGTGCGCTTTTTAAGCTCCCGTATGGCCTCCTACCATCACACTTAAGGGCAGTCAGGTCTACTGAATAATCTGCTGAGTAAACTTAAAGCAAGGAATTTACACCTAGGCTATACTCCTGACCCAAGGGTCAAAAGTCCTAATGAATCTTGATTTTAGGCTAGTCAATGTGTAAGCAAATTCCAAGACTGGTGTCTGAGTAATATACAAAACATGCACGCTATGCGAGTCATCCTATGTAAGGGCGTCTGCTAGGAACATTGATGTCAAACAGGGTGGATAAGGTGCGATGTTGTGGAACAGGTCCCACTGTGGAGTGACTCAGGTCAGGCTGACTAACCCTATGATCAAGGCAATTCATCTGTATTCAACATCAGCCAGAGTTCTGGCCCATAGAAAGTCTCTCACATGACAGTGGTCACCCACACAACTGTTAAGCATGTAAGGCCACAAAATCCCCACGTTATAAAGAATGACCTAACGCCCTTTGAAATCATAAATCCTATACCAACAGTATACCAGGAAAACAGATTTAATTTGTATCGCAGGTATGCAAACTAGTCAAGCATATGCATCGATAGCATGGCAGATTATAATTTGATATGTTGTATTATGTTTCTCTTTATGTAGTGTTGTCTCGTCATGTGTGTTTTGCCTTATATTTTTTATTTATAATGTATTTGTGTTTTTAATCCTAACCCTCATCCCTGCAGGAGGCCTTTCGCTAGGCCTGTAAATAATAATTTGTTCGTAACTTACTTGCCTAGTTAAGTAAAAGGTTTAATAAAAATAAATTAAGATCTAAACATTTCAGTAGCCTTGTTATGCAGTCAGGCGCTCAAAAGAGGAAGCCCAGCCGCTGCCAAATGCATCTGTTTCATATGGCAGTATACACACCGGCACTCACCACTCGTTTTTGTGGCCTGATAGTGGATTAACCCGGGGAATGACGAAGAGCAAATGGAAGCTGAACCGATATGATAGGTTGGCCTTCTTGTCACTCAATAACGACGGCATGTTATGGGTTACCCGTTATAGGCATCAAACGGGCAAGAGATAGAGCTTTACAGTAGGTGGCCATAGTAGGCATTCCCATGCAAATATATCATACAGCAACACAATTGGTAAACTCAGTACAAAAAAATATCACGCTAACGTTTGCAACATATTGCTATGGCCAACACCTGATCAAATGAAATGGGGTCGAACATCGGGTTTGCACCCTATAATATACATCCCTGTAGATTACAATCTAGCTAGCTAACTAACAAATGTCAGGAGACGGCTTCAGCAGACTTCCTTGACACTGGCAGCTGCCCGGCAGGCTAGCCAACCTACGATAGTCATGGATTATTCTGCATGATCGATAACGTTAACTAACCAGCGTTCACCAATGTGAGATTGTCAATAAGCACAACTAGCGCTAGCTAGCGATGCATGACTTCTCTTTGCGAGCTAACCATTTCATACTCGACACTAGCTAACGTTAGATAGCTAACACTAGCTAGCAGTATCACACACAAGCACTCGACTAGCCAGGGTTATGGCAAACAGTCAACTAGTGTTTGGTTAACGTTGCGTTTGTAAGTTATTATCTTACTAAATGAAATGAACGAGCAAATGTAATCATAGCCTGTTTAACAGCAAGGGCCGACCTTTCAGTGGGATAGCGAAAGCTAACAGAAGCTAACGTTAGCTAGGAGGATAACTACTATTAGCTTAGTCGTCCACATCCGGTAATAAAACATATATATATATAAAATGATTGATCTGCTGCCTAGGATATATACACATTGGGATAACTATAATATGAAACATTATTGAATGACATTGTCAGTATCAGCCTGACGCAGTTGTACCGTTAGCAGTAGACGTGTGGGCAGGTGACCGTCGACTGACTGCTACTAATACGGTGGAATTACAAAACCCGGTTTTCCCGATAAAACGCCGTCTTTTCCCTATAAAAGTTTAAAAAACGAAACATTGGTAATCCATACAATTTCGGGAAACAAATGAAACTGGAGAAGTCCCATCAAATCAGCTCAAAGTACAATAACATTCCGACAAAAAGTTGTTGTGAAACGATAGAGAAAGAGGCTGCCCTAACCGGGAGCGGAGACGTTTCGAATCAAAAATAAAAACATGCGCCACGAATTCTCACTAACAGGAATGCAAGTTGAAAAACCGATGCGATTACGCTTTTTTTCCCCTTCTTTTTTTTGCTAAACAATATTATTACTGCAAAATGTGTTTTATTTACCTGCCGTTACTTGAAGTGTAGAAGGGGGAGCATTTACTTCTCTCCCGCTGCCGCTCCGGAATCCTCTGCAGAAGCGTCACATATCATGGACGCCGAGCGGCAAACGCGACGCACGACTGCGCTGTTTTCAAAAGAGAGCGATAGTAATAATGGCGTCTTTTTGTAGGCACTAACTCCACCATGGATCGTTGTACAAAGCCTATCGGGAAATGTATTTAGTTTTTGCAAGGGGGGTGGATAAATGTCGAAAATAAGGTGTGGTTTAGGCGATTATCTTCGTCAGCTAGTCACTTTTTGTGAATTCTGAGAAATGTATGTAAGCACATAAAGGCTTCATAGTTTATAAAGGTCATGTTAACTGACTGATATTATCTCATAGAACAACATGTATAAAAAATCTCCTAAACCTGTGTTAACCTCAGACCTTATTTTTGGCGTGTATCCCAAAACTCAATTATTTCCCCATAGGAATGGCTGAACAAACCAGAGGTAACTAATTTCCGGTTTTTATGACTACAGGCTGGCGAGCTGAAGATTTTCACAAATGAACCAAGATAGACCAGAGCGTGTCGTTTTAAAAAAAAATGTATTTGTATTAACTAGGAAAGCCAGTTAAGAACAAATTATTATTTACAATAATGGCCTACCCCGGCCAAACCCTAACGGCGCTGGGCCAATTGTGTGCTGCCCTATGGGACTCCCAATCACAGCCAGTTGTGATACAGATTGGAATCGAACCAGGGTCTGTAGTGAAGCCTCTAGCACAGTGCCTTAGACCGCTGTGCCATTCGGGAGCCCATCATTTTTTCTATTGTGTTATTGACTGTACATTTGTTTATTCCATGTAATAACTGTGTTGTTGTTTGTGTCGCACTGCTTTGCTTTATCTTGGCCAGGTCGCAGTTGTAAATGAGAACTTGTTCTCAACTGGCCTACCTGGTTAAATTTAAAATAAAATACAAAATAAATAAACATTTCCAATGCGAGCAAATTAATCAGAGGGCAGAACAAGCAAGGTGGGCAGAGCCAAGCACGAGTTGGTGAGATCCTATTGGCGTGTTTTAGCATTTATTTGCACATTTCCGTTAGGGGATGCCTACGAGTGTGCATTAATTAAATTCGCCCTTGCACTCCTTCTAAACAAAGCCATTTTTAGAAACTTTGGCAAAGGGCAAAGTCCACTAAACGTAGTCCATTCTGTTTTTTTCTCTCTTCAGATTCTAATGTTGTTTACAGAAAACTGTAAGGATAATAAATATTTAATCAATGATAACATTTGAAGAATATCGGTCAACGTCCATTTCGCTCCATCTTCTCCCACTGCCGGCCACTTGGCTTCCTCTCATCACCATATTTGCTATTGAATAGAAACGCCAACCGGATGCTTCACATTTTTACATCCGGTGAAGTATCTGTCTCGTTGTTCTAGCTGTGGGCGAGCTCTGTCACTCGTCTCCAGGCAACAAGGCGAATCTCTACCGTCCTATTACTATTAGGATTTATTCATCCGCTCACGATTGCATCAGATGGCCAAATAGTCTCTCAAAATGTGAGGTTAAATTCTTGTAAACCAGAAATAAGCCAATATCCGACAGTACAAATCCAATCCACTGCTTTTGTTTGCATTTGTAAAAGTTTGTTTTGTTTAAGATGGTATTCTAACCAGTTATGGGTCCAACTTAATTGCTTTAACATTTAAAGTAGGCGTGCTTAATAGTTTGTAGTAGCCTATTTCTCTGTAAACCAGACATGCTGAAAACAAAGTCATTATGTTGCAAATTTCATTCTCATATTCGTTTTTTTATTATTCATTTTTGGCATTTCATATTAAAACTTGGCCGAAATGTTCATCCATATCCTGCTGTCTCCACCCATAAATGATTGGGTTCAGCTCATTTTTTAGTATAAAATGAGATTCTCATTCTGAATCATATTCAACATTATGACTAATTTATTGCTCCAACTGTGACTAGAGTACTTTCTCAAACCCAGTAATAAAGCTAAGCTTATTGTCAAATGGACATATACTGCCTTTATACAAGAGATTCTTGACATCTGTTACTGTTCTGCTGGGGGATGGAGGATTAGGCAGCTGACAGGTGTAAGACATGGCATACCCCTCCCGAACACACACACACACTATCCACTGTTTCATGCTTGGGTAGCTGGATCCATTCTGTCGCACACTTCATCTGCTCTCTGACCCCCAGGGTCGTGATCTTTGGGAATGAGGTGATGACAGGCCTGTTATCCCACAGGTCACTGCCTCATACTGCTACACCTGCTGTGTTTAGAGGGTTAACTCACACTGCCAATCTGCTGTGTTAGATGTTAACTCACACTGCCAACCTGCTGTGTTAGATGTTAACTCACACTGCCAACCTGCTGTGTTAGAGGTTAACTCATACTGCCAACCTGCTGTGTTGTGTTAGAGGTTAACTCATAATGCCAACCTGCTGTGTTAGAGGTTAACTCATACTGCCAACCTGATGTGTTAGAGGTTAACTCATAATGCCAACCTGCTGTGTTAGAGGGTAACTCACAATGTCAACCTGCTGTGTTAGAGGGTTAACTCACACTGCCAACCTGCTGTGTTAGAGGTCAACTCATAATGCCAACCTGCTGTGTTAGAGGGTAACTCACACTGTCAACCTGCTGTGTTAGAGGGTTAACTCACACTGCTAACCTGCTGTGTTAGAGGGGTAATTATCTTATTGATGACCAAGGTCTTAAAGGTAGATTCAGCGATATGACGTAGGTGCACAAAGTAAACAGCATAGTGGGTCAATTTCCGCAACAACAAAGAGCATTGATGCGTTCAACTTCTCTGCTGTTTTGGGCCGTACCTAACACAATGTAACAGTGTAAAGCGAACCCGGGCACATGCACAAATACTGTGTGTGACTGTGTGAGAGCGAAGTCTTGCATCTCACTCATCGTAATATCTGCGGTGCTGCTCGTGGCAACAGCATTAGATATTGACTGTACAAGGGGTCAATGAGGCTAATCGATGAGGAAGTTGTGGCTTTTCTGCATCGATGAACAGATTTTTCTCTCCCCCTGCCCTGCAGTGAAAGAGAAGTGTTGTATGTATGTACTGTCCTGATCGCTTGAATCACAATCTGCCGTTCGTTACAAGAGCAAACTTGTACCAATCAAATTACACATTATTGAGCCACCATAATGACATTGATAAAAGACACAGTCTATTTGCAATATTAAAGCTGATCCACCCCCTACAAAAATTAAATAATATGTGCCCACACATTTTAGAATATTCCTGTAGAGGGAGTTTGCTCTATAATTTTTCCTATGTATTAAAAAATAAAACATACATTGAAATGTTTTCCCCTCTTGTCACTACAGTAATTCAATAGTAATTGGGAGACAATTTGTTAAATAGATGGCATAGTTTAAAGACCCCTTATAATCCTGGAGGTCCGATAGTATCTCCTCTGAAGACTCAGTACCGTAACGGCAACAGACAACATGTCCCTGACCCAGACCCATGATGTCTAAATCAACGCCCTCACGTCACTGCATGTTCTTGTTCTTCTTGCTCTCTCTCTCTCATGTCATGCATATTTGTCGGGTTTCCCCGGGCAAACGTCGTTATCGTCAGCTGAATTGCTTGACGTGTGAACCAACCCGTTCGCATCATTTGTTGTTGGATTTTAATGAAGTTTTTTTGTCCAGGCCATTAATCACATGTATCACCCTAAATAAAGAGCAATCCTTGCCATTACGTCATTGGTGTGTTTATATTATGACATCATAGGTCCAACTCTATTGACAGTAAGTGTTGGTTCCGGCAGGCAAAAGCTGCAGGTGTCTTGTATCCATGCACTTGTTTATGTGACACGTTTAAGTGACACTAATCCATCCACAGCATTTAAAATGACTGCCACTCTCAAATGACCAATGGGAGACCCGAGCTTCTCGTCATTATGACTTACAGTCAACCAATCCCGACGTCCCCTTGAAAAATCTCTGGAGAAAGATCCCTCCTCCCCACATATCCATATGTTGTGCTGCTGTCCTAACTGCTGTGGGTGAAGTGGTTTTAATGGTTTGAAGTTTCTCTCTTTCATTTAGCGTGTTGTATTATCTCTTCTCTCCACCTCGTTCTTCCCTCTCTCTTTCAGCACCCCCAGCCTTTATAAACAATCAATGACATGTAGGTATTCATATTTAATGAACTATTATGTAAGAGTAAAATTAGACTAGGTGATTAATTACCTCGTTAGTACCTCACCTAATGGCACGATTTTGTTAAAAACAAGAGCATTTCAACATAACCAAATGATGGTATATGTATAGTCGGAAACGTTCCAGTTGTTGCTGTTGCACATGGACTTGCTTAGCACGTCTCCTACCCAGCAGACAGGGTGTATTTTAAAACCGTACCTCAGGGCATTAAGAAAAAAATGCACATGCTAACTCACCCTTCCACATTCTTTTTTGTATTCAAGCTATGGCTTGCTGAGGTGTACCTGGTTCCTGATGCATAAACACACACTCTCAAATACACAGGAAGGCAGAAAACCCTGTGGTCTGCTATAAGACAGTCGACTCCTGATTTCAGTACAATAGAATTTACTATTATATAAATGTACAATTTAATGCCAATTGACAAGGCCCAATCCATATACATTCCCTAAATATGTACATACATGCGCTGGTTTAATGTGTACATTCACAACAATCTCAAGCCCCTCAGTAGTTGTGCTTCCTCTGGCCCCTTTGATATGAATGATGTTTCATTCTGCTCTGTTTGTCTTCAGAGGTGCTCACTGACACCCATAGAAAAGCATGCAATCCCACTGTGTGAGCTGGAAGGGGTGCCACTGTGCTCCGTCCCGTTCCTCATCATGTGACCCTCTTATAAGGATGCTCCACAGGGATCCGTCCATCACCGCGAGTCCCCACAGATGCCAGATCTGTGCTAATCCATTCTAGGCCAATCGGGAACTGTCGCCTATAGGTCACTTGAGGTCATCAAGTGCATTGAGAACAACGACAATACCTAGGGACATTAAATAATCTTGAGTTCCAAATGTTTTGATTTCATTCGTATGACATAGAGAGCATTGAGATGTTTGTCATTGACATCCTGTACCCAGGGCTGAGCAATATGGCTAGGATACTGTGTCATATCACAATATTAATGATTAGCATGTGCATACCATATGATGATATTTGACAGTATTTTATGTTTCTGAATAATACAAGTTTTAAATATGTTTTGTGACTAGTGAAACTAGCATGGCAACAAATAAATTCTAAGTGACTGTAATGGTTTTTTTCCCTTCTGATGGTTATACACTCAACCAAACTAGGTCAAAACTGACAGTGAAGTAGTCAATTTTATTGAACTTTTAATTTAGATCTGTATCAAAATATTGTTATATTGTAAAAATCCATACCGGTTCATGATATATCGCCCAGCCTAGCTGTAATTACTAGAACAGATAGATAATCAATCATCTAAGGTTTTAACTGAGATTGTCATAGCATGCCCTCTCCTCACACAGTACCCACAGTACCCTTGCCTTGGTCAATGTGGCTCTTTCTCAACACAAATGCAATTTTAACCACACTCACCCTTAACCTAACCCTAAACCTAAACTAAGCACAAACTATACATAAATACGCGCAACAGTTTTGTCCTTTCGAGGATTGCCATCTGATGCCATCTGTGTGAACCTGCACCTCCTCACCCTTGAGACTCTAGCATACCGTAGCCATGTCCCAAATAACGAAACATCTCACTCAAACATTACACACAACCTCTTTGGCCCGTCACAGCTGTGAACTATCGCAGTCATTATGAAGCCAAATGGTTTTGACAAGCTGCTCACAACTACACGTGAAAAGTTACCTACATGGCCAAATTTTTATTTAACTCGGCAAATCAGTTAAGAACAAATTCTTATTTACAATGACAGCCTACGAACAGTGGGTTGTTCAGGGACAGAACAACAGATTTTTACCTTGTCAGCTCAGGGATTCGATCCAGCAACCTTTTGGTTACTGGCCCACCACGCTAACCACTAGGCTACCTGCCTCCCCTACACTCTAACCACTAGGCTACCTGCCGTCCCTACACTCTAACCACTAGGCTACCTGCCTCCCCTACACTCTAACCACTAGGCTACCTGCCTCCCCTACACTCTAACCACTAGACTACCTGCCTCCCCTACACTCTAACCACTAGACTACCTGCCTCCCCTACACTCTAACCACTAGGCTACCTGCCGTCCCTACACTCTAACCACTAGGCTACCTGCCTCCCCTACACTCTAACCACTAGGCTACCTGCCTCCTCTACACTCTAACCACTAGTCTACCTGCCGCCTCTACACTCTAACCACTGGGCTACCTGCCGCCCCTACACTCTAACCACTAGGCTACCTGCCTCCCCTACACTCTAACCACTAGACTACCTGCCGTCCCTACACTCTAACCACTAGACTACCTGCCTCCCCTACACTCTAACCACTAGGCTACCTGCCTCCCCTACACTCTAACCACTAGGCTACCTGCCTCCCCTACACTCTAACCACTAGGCTACCTGCCTCCTCTACACTCTAACCACTGGGCTACCTGCCTCCCCTACACTCTAACCACTAGACTACCTGCCTCCCCTACACTCTAACCACTAGACTACCTGCCTCCTCTACACTCTAACCACTAGACTACCTGCCTCCTCTACACTCTAACCACTAGGCTACCTGCCGCCCCTAATTATGATTATACCCCAGGGTTAGAATGGAGGGCTTTTCGCATGTAGTTTCAACCTCCAACGCATTCATTTTTTTTAAACTCAAAGGTAATCAGACATAGAGATATGGACTTTGCCCTGTACAACGCTGTGGCTAAATTGAAATACTGATGTCATGATGGCTGTGTTATCATGGACATGTAAATGTAGTCTGTTTGTAAAGGTGTGATAAAGGAGGCCAAAGTCTCTACTATTGTAACATGTTGTTTCTCTTTGTTTCTGTCTCGATTACATCACAACAGTGAGTTGCTCACAGCCCCTTCACTGTATCTCCAGACTGACTGTGGTCAACAAGACTGAGGAAGGAATAGCTACCCTACTGGTCTGTGTGACAACTACTGTGTTGTTTGGTGTCTGCTAGAAAGTCAACGTAATAGATTGTTCCCACCCACTCAGGAACTGACCTGTTAGTGTTGAACTGTGCTCTTCTTCTGCTTGTTTCAGAAAGACACAGAACGTTTCCATCTTATTTGTGTCCCCACACCTCATGCATGCAAACCAGGGTTCTTGGAGAGCATGGTTTAGGCAGTATGTTTACATTGTATAGGTCAAAGTTCAAAATAGATCATGGTGAGCGGCTGGAGGTTGGGACTAACTGGGACCCTGTGTATAGCCAAGTTAGCTTTACTCGCTCTGCATTATTGGTTGAGGACTTGGGTCTGATGACAGTCCAAGGCAGACTAGGATCCTGTTTGACAAGAATGTTCGGTACAGGGTGAGACAGTATAAAATTGAATGTATGTCATGGTTGGGGTGGGTGTGGCTCTGGCCTGTTATGGTGTCTGCAGCTCTCTCCCACCACACTTCAGACTACACAATTTACCGTCAGACTCAATTCAATGACAACCGCGTTGCAGTTAGGGCTGTTACCGTGACTGTATTAACGCCACACCGGCGGTCACGAGTCATGTCGGCAGTTAAATTCCACATGACCGTTTAGTCACGTTAACTAGGCTTCTCCAAGCTCTGATGCTGCTGATGGTAATTCGTAGCCTACCAAACTTGCTAACTGCCTGGTACTCAGCACTCTATTGTCCCGCTAATCACTCTGACATCAATGCTAAAGTGAACAAACACTTCATGAGAGCCCATGTTGCGTTTCTATAGGCTATGCAATCACACGAGAAAACAGAGTGATGGCCTGTATCAAAAAGAGGACGATCCCATCAGCTTTCTATAGGCTAGGTCTACTATATTTATCTCAGCTACACCAATATTAAGCGCATTGCTTATATTTACAACAGGAGTATAGCCTACCTGGCTGGCATGAAAACGAACCACTGGGAAAAGCGTCCTCCATTCGTTATTTAAGTGCATAGATTACATGTATTTTTCCCCCGCTCGCTCTCCCTGTTTGGTATTAAGTGCTGTAATAATAATAATAATAATAGACTACTACTCTTAGGAAAAAAGGGTTCCAAAATGGCTATTCATCTGTCCCCATAGGATAACCTTTTGGTTCCAGGTAGAAAGAACCCTTTTGACAGTGGTGGGAAAAGTACCCAATTGTCATACTTGAGTAAAAGTCTAAAAGTATTTGGTCTTAAATATACTTAAGTATCAAAAGTAAATGTAATTGCTAAAATATATTTAAGTATCAACAGTACAAGTATAAATCATTTTAAATTCCTTATATTAAGCAAACCGGCACTCATCATTTTCTTGTTTTTTGTTTTGTTTACAGATAGCCAGGTAGCCAACACTCAGACATCATTTACAAATGAAGCATGTGTTTAGTGAGTCCGTCAGATCAGAAGCAGTAGGGATGACCAGGTATGTTCTCTGTTTAGTGAGTCCGTCAGATCAGAAGCAGTAGGGATGACCAGGTATGTTCTCTGTTAGTGAGTCCACCAGATCAGAGGCAGTAGGGATGACCAGGTATGTTCTCTGTTTAGTGAGTCCACCAGATCAGAGGCAGTAGGGATGACCAGGGATGTTCTCTTGATAAGTGTGGGACCATAAGTCCATTTTCATGTTCTGCTAAGCATTCAAAATATAACGAGTACTTTTTTGTGCCAGGGAAATGTATGGAGTAAAAAGTACATCATTTTCTTTAGGAATGTAGTGAAGTAAAAGTAAAAGTTGTAAAAAAATATAAATAGTAAAGTAAATTACACATACCCTAAAAAAACTACTTAAGTAGTACTTTCAATTATTTTTACTTAAGTGCTTTACACCACTGCTTTTGGGTTGCGTGCAGAACTCTATATAGGGAAAGAGTTCTACATGGAACCCATTAGGGTTCTACCTGGAATCTAAAGGGGTTCTTCAAAGGGGTCTCCTATATGGACAGCCGAATAACCGTTTTAAGTTCCAGATAGCACCTTTTTTTTCTATGAGTGTAGTGCCAGTAATACTAAAACTCTCCTTACAGGTAGATTTATGCTGCCCCTTTCACTTGTGTATACGGGCAGAAGATTGTTAACATAGTCAGCTAATAATGGCTAGCCTATTTTTTTATATTTTTTATTTTATTTTTTTATTTCACCTTTATTTAACCAAGTAAGCTAGTTGAGAACAAGTTCTCATTTGCAACTGCGACCTGGCCAAGATAAAGCAAAGCAGTTTGACACAGACAACAACACAGAGTTACACATGGAATAAACAAAACATACAGTCAATAATACAGTAGAACAAAGAAAACAAAAAGTCTATATACAGTGAGTGCAAATGAGGTAAGATATGGGAGTTAAGGCAATAAATAGGCCGTGTTGGCGAAGTAATTACAATATAGCAATTAAACACTGGAATGATAGATGTGCAAAAGATGGATGTGCAAGTAGAGATACTGGGGTGCAAAATGAGCAAAATAAATAAATACAGTATGGGAATGAGGTAGACAGATGGGCTGTATACAGATGGGCTATGGACAGGTGCGCTGAGCTGCTCTGACAGCTGGTTCTTAAAGCTAGTGAGGGAGATGTGAGTCTCCAGCTTCAGTGATTTTTGCAGTTTGTTCCAGTCAGTGGCAGCAGAGAACTGGAAGGAAAGGCGACCAAAGGAGGAATTGGCTTTGGGGGTGACCAGTGAGATATACCTGCTGGAGCGTGTGCTACGAGTGGGTGCTGCTATGGTGACCAGCGAGCTGAGATAGGGCGGGGCTTTACCTAGCAGAGTCTTGTAGATAACCTGTAGCCAGTGGGTTTGGCGATGAGTATGAAGCGAGGGCCAGCCAACGAGAGAGTACAAGTCGCAGTGGTGGGTAGTGTATGGGGCTTTGGTGACCAAACGGATGGCACTGTGATAGACTACATCCAGTTTGCTGAGTAGAGTGTTGGAGGCTATTTTATAGATGACATCGCCGAAGTCAAGGATCGGTAGGATGGTCAGTTTTACGAGGGTATGTTTGGCATCATGAGTGAAGGAAGCTTTGTTGCAAAATAGGAAGCCGATTCTAGATTTAATTTTTGATTGGAGATGCTTAATGTGAGTCTGGAAGGAGAGTTTATAGTCTAGCCAGACACCTAGGTATTTGTAGTTATCCACGTATTCTAAGTCAGAGCCGTCCAGAGTAGTGATGCTGGATGGGCGGGCAGGTGCGGGCAATGATCGGTTGAATAGCATGCATTTCGTTTTATTTGCGTTTAAGAGCAGTTGGAGGCCACGGAAGGAGAGTTGTATGGCATTGAAGCTCATCTGGAGGTTAGTTAATAACACAGTGTCCAAAGAAGGGCCAGAAGTATACAGAATGGTGTCGTCTGCGTAGAGGTGGATTAGAGAATCACCAGCAGCAAGAGCAACATCATTGATTTATACAGAGAAGAGAGTCAGCCCGAGAATTTAATCCTGTGGCACACCCATAGAGACTGTCAGAGGTCCGGACAACAGGCCCTCCGATTTGACACACTGAGCTCTATCAGAGAAGTAGGTGGTGAACCAGGCGAGGCAATCATTTGAGAAACCAAGGCTGTTGAGGCTGCCAATAAGAATGTGGTGATTGACAGAGTTGAAAGCTTTGGCCAGGTTGATGAATATGGCTGCACAGTAATGTCTCTTATCGATGGCGGTTATGATAATGTTTAGAACCTTGAGCGTGGCTGAGGTGCACCCATGACCAGCTCGGAAACCAGATTGCATAGCGGAGAAGGTACGGTGGGATTCGAAATGGTCGGTAATCTGTTTGTTGACTTGGCTTTCGAAGACCATAGAAAGGCAGGGTAGGATAGATATAGGTCTGTAGCAGTTTGGGTCTAGAGTGTCACCCCCTTTGAAGAGGAGGATGACCGCGGAAGCTTTCTAATCTTTGGGAATCTCAGACGATACTAAGGAGAGGTTGAACAGGCTAGTAATAGGGGTTGCAACAATTTTGGCAGATCATTTTAGAAAGAGAGGGTCCAGATTGTCTAGCCCGGCTGATTTGTAGGGGTCCAGATTTTGCAGCTCTTTCAGAACGTCAGCTATCTGGATTTGGGTGAAGGTGAATTGGGGGAGTGCAGGGCTGTTGACCAGGGTAGGGGTAGCCAGGTGGAAAGCATGGCCAGCCGTAGAGAAATGCTTATTGAAATTCTCAATTATGGTGGATTTGTCAGTTGTAACAGTTTCCTAGCCTCAGAGCAGTGGGTAGCTGGGATGAGGTGCTCTTGTTCTCCATGGACTTTACAGTGTCCCAGAACATTTTTGAGTTTGTACTGCAGGATGCAAATTTATGTTTAAAAAAGCTAGCCTTAGCTTTCCTAACTGCCTGTGTATATTGGTTCCTAACTTCCCTGAAAAGTTGCATATCACAGGGGCTATTCAATGCTAATGCAGAACGCCACAGGATGTTTTTGTGCTGGTCAAGGGCAGACAGGTCTGGCGTGAACCAAGGACTATATCTATTCCTAGTTCTACATTTTCTGAATAGGGCATGCTTATTTAAGATGGTGAGGAAGGCACTTTTAAAGAATAACCAGGCATCCTCAACTGTCAGGATGAGGTCAATGTCATTCCAGGACACCCCGGCCAGGTCGATTAGAAAGGCCTGCTCGCAGAAGTGTTTTAGGGAGCGTTTGACAGTGATGAGGGGTAGTCGTTTGCTCGCAGACCCATTACGGATGCAGGCAATGAGGCAGTGATCGCTGAGATCTTGGTTGAAAACAGCAGAGGTTTATTTGAAGGGTGAGTTAGTTAGGATGATATCTATGAGGGTGCCCGTGTTTACGGATTTGGGGTTATATCTGGTAGGTTCATTGATAAGTTGTGTGAGATTGAGGGCATCAAGCTTAGATTGTAGGATGGCCGTGGTGTTAAACATGTCCCAGTTTAGGTCACCTAGCAGCACGAGCTCAGAAGATAGATGGGGCGCAATCAAATCACATATGGTGTCCAGGGCACAGCTGGGGGCAGAGGGTGGTCTATAGCAAGCGGCGACGGTGAGAGACTTGTTTCTGGAAAGGTTAATTTTTAGAAGTAGAAGCTCAAATTGTTTGGGTACAGACCTGGATAGTAAGACAGAACTTTGCAGGCTATCTTTGCAGGAAATTGCAACACCGCCCCCTTTGGCAGTTCTATCTTGTCGGAAAATGTTATAGTTAGGAATGGAAATTTCAAGGTTTTTGGTGGTCTTCCTAAGCCAGGATTCAGACACAGCTAGGACATCCGGGTTGGCAGAGTGTGCTAAAGCAGTGAGTAAAACAAACTTAGGGAGTAGGCTTCTAATGTTAACATGCATGAAACCAAGGCTTTTACGATTGCAGAAGTCAACAAATGAGAGAGCCTGGGGGATGGGAGTGGAGGTAGACTCTGCAGGGCCTGGATTAACCTCTACATCACCAGAGGAACAGAGGAGGAGTAGGATAAGGGTACGGCTAAAGGCTAACAGAACTGGACGCCTAGTACGTTCAGAACAGAGAGTAAAAGGAGCAGATTTCTGGGCACGGTAGAATATATTCAAGGCATAATGTACAGACAAAGGTATAGTAGGATGTGAATACAGTGGGGGTAAACCTGTGCATATAGTGTAATAGTAATAAGATATGAAAATAATACAATCACTCACCACCCCTATTGTTTTAACAGTCATGTATATGTATTCTGCTATAAATCAATGGTTGCTCTCACTGCTTTTCATTAGCAATGATGACTAAGTGACATCTGACTTAATGACACATATCAGCAGGCTTTATGTCCACTCAAACTGGTTCGTGATAAACCACGAGATACCGTACATGGCATGAGGCTATGACATGCAGCATTGGAATGTTTAAACCGTCGTTAGCCTGGGTAGTACGTAGAGGTTTCACTATGCAGACGCATTAGGAAGTCTCGTGACAGTCACCCTGAAATAAAGCCTACTTTGAGGCAGACACAAGGGAACACAGACAGAAGAGGGTTGTGTGTGTGTGTGTGTGTGTGTGTGTGTGTGTGTGTGTGTGTGTGTGTGTGTGTGTGTGTGTGTGTGTGTGGGGTGTGGTACGTGTGTGCACACTGGCAGACAGCTGAGGGGAGCGAGAAGTGTGTCTCTGGTCTCCTCCCTCTATCCTCTGGTCTGGTCTCTCGCTCTATCCTCTGGTCTGGTCTCTCCCTCTGTCCTCTGGTCTGGTCTGGTCTCTCCCTCTCTCCTCTGGTCTGGTCTCTCGCTCTATCCTCTGGTCTGGTCTCTCGCTCTATCCTCTGGTCTGGTCTCTCGCTCTATCCTCTGGTCTGGTCTCTCCCTCTGTCCTCTGGTCTGGTCTCTCCCTCTCTCCTCTGGTCTGGTCTGTCTCTCTCACCTCTGGTCTGGTCTCTCCCTCTCTGGTCTGGTCTCTCCCTCTCTCTCCTCTGGTCTGGTCTCTCCCTCTCTCCTCTGGTCTGGTCTCTCCCTCTCTCCTCTGGTCTGGTCTCTCTCTCTCACCTCTGGTCTGGTCTCTCCCTCTCTGGTCTGGTCTCTCCCTCTCTCTCCTCTGGTCTGGTCTCTCCCTCTCTCCTCTGGTCTGGTCTCTCCCTCTCTCTCCTCTGGTCTGGCCTCTCCCTCTCTCCTCTGGTCTGGTCTCCTCCCTCTCTCCTCTGGTCTGGTCTCTCCCTCTCTCCTCTGGTCTGGTCTCTCCCTCTATCCTCTGGTCTGGTCTCTCCCTCTCTCCTCTGGTCTGGTCTCTCCCTCTCTGGTCTGGTGTCTCCCTCTCTCTCTCTCCTCTGGTCTGGTCTCTCCCTCTCTCCTCTGGTCTGGTCTCTCCCTCTCTGGTCTGGTCTCTCCCTCTCTCTCCTCTCATCTGGTCTCCTCCTTCTCTTCTCTCCTCTGGTCTGGTCTCTCCCTCCCTCTACCCCTCCTCCCCTCTACTCTCCTTGCCTCTACCCCTGCTCCCTCCCCCATCACCTGTATCTCCTGACTCCCAAACCACCTCCCCTCTGGTCCCTAATCCAGAGATAAGCTCCTAATGCCTGCTGGAGAGAGAGTGAGACAGAGAGAGAGAAAGAGAGAGAGAGAGAGAGAGAGAGAGAGTGTGAGAGAGAGAGAGAGAGAGAGAGAGAGAGAGAGAGAGAGAGAGAGAGAGAGAGAGAGAAAGAGAAAGAGACTACAACCACCTAAAAGGAAGCGATTCCCAAACCTTCCATAACAAAGCCATCACCTACAGAGAGATGAACCAGGAGAAGAGTCCCCTAAGCAAGCTGGTCCCGGGGCTCTGTTCACAAACAGACCCCACAGAGCCCCAGGACAGCAACATAATTAGACCCAACCAAATCACGAGAAAACAAAAAGATAATTACTTGACACATTGGAAAGAATCAACAAAAAAACAGAGCAAACTAGAATGCTATTTGGCCCTAAACAGAGACTACACAGTGGCAGCATACCTGACCACTGTGACTGACCCAAAGTAAAGGAAAGCTTTGACTATGTACAGACTCAGTGAGCATAGCCTTGCTATTAAGAAAGGCTGCCAAATGCCGACTTGGCACACTGCCCACAAACTACCTAACCTACTGCCAAATGTATGACCATATTAGAAACACATTTTTCCCTCAGATTACACAGATCCACAAAGAATTTGAAAACAAATCCAATTTTGATAAACTCCCATATCTACTGGGTGAAATACCACAGTGTGCCATCACAGCAACAAGATTTGTGACCTGTTGCAACAAGAAAAGGGCAACCAGTGAACAACAAACACCATTGTAAATACAACCATATTTATTTTCCTTTTTGTACTTTAACTATTTGCACATTGTTACAACACTGTATATAGACATACTCTGACATTTTAAAGGTCTTTATTCGTTTGAAACTTCTGTAAGTGTAATGTTAACTGTTCATTTTTGTTGTTTATTTCACTTCTGTTTATTATCTATTTCACTTGCTTTGGCAATGTTCACATGTGTTTCCCATGCCAATAAAGACCTTCAATTGAATTTAATTTAGACAGAGAGAGAGAGAGAGAGATTGAGTGTGTGTCTGTGTGTTTGTGTGTATGAGAGAGAGAGAGATTTAGAGAAAGGGGCGGAGAGAGAGGAGAGAGAGAGAGAGAGAGAGAGAGAGAGAGAGAGAGGATATGTAAGAGTGAGGTTGCGCTTAACAACTTTGCAATCCGATTACAGTCTCAGCACGTTTCCAAACAGTCCTTCATGGTCCCTGTAAGTCCCGGAGAAGTTGGAGGAATTTAAGGAATTTGCTTATCTCTCCAACTCAAACAAGAATCTAGTACAGTGTTATTTGCAAAAGGGAATTTGATTCTCAATTACAATTACTTTGCATTATACTAGCATGATTTAGGACACATGGTATGTGCCGATTATATTCTATATATTGTTTTATTACATTGTGCACGCACAGCATGAGGGCAGTGTACCACAAGAGGGCAGTGTACCACAAGAGGGCAGTGTACCACAAGAGGGCAGTGTACCACAAGAGGGCAGTGTACCACAAGAGGGCAGTGTACCACAAGAGGGCAGTGTACCACAAGAGGGCAGCACTTGCATGGTCTTTTTGCATTCATTGTACAACTGTATGCCAAAGACGATCAATAGGTAATAGGTAAGATAGGTAAGATAATCAATACGGAAATTCACCAACAATACTAACTGTTCTCCACAAGTACATAATGAGTTAGGGGGCGATTTGGGATTGGGCCTTATAGTCATTGTCTACAGTGGTGGAAAAAGTACTCAATTGTCATACTTGAGTAAAAGTAAAGATAACTTAATAACAGAAAATGACTTGAGTAAAAGTGAAAGTCACCCAGTAAAATAATACTTGAGTAAAAGTCAAAAACGATTTGGTTTTAAATATACTTAATTATCAAGTAAATGGAATTGCTAAAATGTGCTTAAGTAAAAGTTAAAGTATGAATCATTTCAACTTCCATATACAAAGCAAACCAAATGACACAATTATTATTTTTATTTTTTTGATGGGAAAGCCAGGGGCAACACTCCAGCACTCAGACAGAATTTCCAACGAAGCATGTGTGTTTAGTGAGTCCGCCAGATCAGAGGCAGTAGGGATGACCAGGTATGTTCTCTGTTTAGTGAGTCTGCCAGATAAGAGGCAGTAGGGATGACCAGGGATGGTCTATGTTTAGTGAGTCTGCCAGATCAGAGGCAGTAGGGATGACCAGGGATGTTCTCTGTTTAGTGAGTCCACCAGATCAGAGGCAGTAGGGATGACCAGGGATGTTCTCTGTTTAGTGAGTCCACCAGATCAGAGGCAGTAGGGATGACCAGGGATGTTCTCTGTTTAGTGAGTCCACCAGATCAGAGGCAGTAGGGATGACCAGGGATGTTCTCTGTTTAGTGAGTCCACCAGATCAGAGGCAGTAGAGATGACCAGGGATGTTCTCTGTTTAGTGAGTCCACCAGATCAGAGGCAGTAGGGATGACCAGGGATGTTCTCTGTTTAGTGAGTCCACCAGATCAGAGGCAGTAGGGATGACCAGGGATGTTCTCTTGATAAGTGTGTGAATTGGACCATTTTCCTGCCAAAATGTAACGAGTACTTTTGGGTGTCAGGGAAATTGTATGGAGTAAAAAGTGCATTATTTTCTTTAGGAATGTAGAGTGAAGTAAAAGTAAAAGTTGTCAAAAATATAAATAGTCAAGTAAAGTACAGATAACCCCCCAAAAATTACTTATGTAGTACTTTAAAGTATTTTTTACTTTAAGTACTTTACATCACTGATTGTCTACGATAAGGGGTATGTAGACAGGACAGTATCCTCAATGTCTATATTTATAGTTACAGCTTCAACAAAATAGTGTGCAACAATGTAAAGTACACATTTGTTACATCACATACAGTGCCTTGCGAAAGTATTCGGCCCCCTTGAACTTTGCGACCTTTTGCCACATTTCAGGCTTCAAACATAAAGATATAAAACTGTATTTTTTTTTGTGAAGAATCAACAACAAGTGGGACACAATCATGAAGTGGAATGACATTTATTGGATATTTCAAACTTTTTTAACAAATCAAAAACTGAAAAATTGGGCGTGCAAAATTATTCAGCCCCTTTACTTTCAGTGCAGCAAACTCTCTCCAGAAGTTCAGTGAGGATCTCTGAATGATCCAATGTTGACCTAAATAACTAATGATGATGAATACAATCCACCTGTGTGTAATCAAGTCTCCGTATAAATGCACCTGCACTGTGATAGTCTCAGAGGTCCGTTAAAAGCGCAGAGAGCATCATGAAGAACAAGGAACACACCAGGCAGGTCCGAGATACTGTTGTGAAGAAGTTTAAAGCCGGATTTGGATACAAACATATTTCCCAAGCTTTAAACATCCCAAGGAGCACTGTGCAAGCGATAATATTGAAATGGAAGGAGTATCAGACCACGGCAAATCTACCAAGACCTGGCCGTCCCTCTAAACTTTCAGCTCATACAAGGAGAAGACTGATCAGAGATGCAGCCAAGAGGCCCATGATCACTCTGGATGAACTGCAGAGATCTACAGCTGAGGTGGGAGACTCTGTCCATAGGACAACAATCAGTCGTATATTGCACAAATCTGGCCTTTATGGAAGAGTGGCAAGAAGAAAGCCATTTCTTAAAGATATCCATAAAAAGTGTCGTTTAAAGTTTGCCACAAGCCACCTGGGAGACACACCAAACATGTGGAAGAAGGTGCTCTGGTCAGATGAAACCAAAATTGAACTTTTTGGCAACAATGCAAAACGTTATGTTTGGTGTAAAAGCAACACAGCTGAACACACCATCCCCACTGTCAAACATGGTGGTGGCAGCATCATGGTTTGGGCCTGCTTTTCTTCAGCAGGGACAGGGAAGATGGTTAAAATTGATGGGAAGATGGATGGAGCCAAATACAGGACCATTCTGGAAGAAAACCTGATGGAGTCTGCAAAAGACCTGAGACTGGGACGGAGATTTGTCTTCCAACAAGACAATGATCCAAAACATAAAGCAAAATCTACAATGGAATGGTTCAAAAATAAACATATCCAGGTGTTAGAATGGCCAAGTCAAAGTCCAGACCTGAATCCAATCGAGAATCTGTGGAAAGAACTGAAAACTGCTGTTCACAAATGCTCTCCATCCAACCTCACTGAGCTCGAGCTGTTTTGCAAGGAGGAATGGGAAAAAATGTCAGTCTCTCGATGTGCAAAACTGATAGAGACATACCCCAAGCGACTTACAGCTGTATTCACAGCAAAAGGTGGCGCTACAAAGTATTAACTTAAGGGGGCTGAATAATTTTGCACGCCCAATTTTTCAGTTTTTGATTTGTTAAAAAAGTTTTAAATATCCAATAAATGTCATTCCACTTCATGCTTGTGTCCCACTTGTTGTTGATTCTTCACAAAAAAATACAGTTTTATATCTTTATGTTTGAAGCCTGAAATGTGGCAAAAGGTCGCAAAGTTCAAGGGGGCCGAATACTTTCGCAAGGCACTGTATATGCATGCAGCTTTTCACATTTACATCTATAATGGAAATCGCTCTGAGGTGTAATATTGGTTCCCATGCTGTGTAGGAGATATGATACCGTTGTGGTTGGATTAAAGTTCACTTCCTAAGTGGTTTGTTTCGAGGTTTAACGTGCGTGTTAAGACCTACACACGCTAAAAATAGGCATTGGATCTGAACGGCTAGTTTTCAACTGAACACCTGTGTTCATCTATTCTCTTTAATATGGTTGAAAAGTTCAATTCGGTGTGAAGCCTCTGGCTGCACGTTCAATTCATGCGAAAGATTTGTCGTTCTGCAGAAGTATTGGTCTCTATAATGTCTCTCATCTCATGGGGTGAGCAGAGTGCCACTCATTTAATTCAGTTTTAAACATACCTGTTGCACCAGAGGGTAAAATGCCCTGTGCTGCCTGCCATTCACCGGTGGTCACCCGCGGCCTGTATGCCAAAACTCCTGCCTTTTCTTGGCAGGTTTCCCTACTTAACACCCGACCGTGTATAAAGTGTCTGAGTTTATATGTCCACTTGTTCTTTAAGTGGTGCACAAAATAAAAAAAGACTGAAAAGACAAAATAAACGTATTTTTTGTAAAAGTGAGTAAATACAGGCCTACTCGATAGTCACTGTTTAAAATGCTCCCACCTCACAGGCACGAGATTTATTTACATTTACAGCCACAATTGGAAGACAAGACAACCACACAAATGGATAAAGATGCATTTAGTAAGAAAATGATTATTAACTGATTATAAACAGAAACAGGGAGATTGGGGGAACTCTGGTCCGGCGGATAGGCACCTGCTACTTGCAGCAGGGCGTAACTCGAACACAATTCTGCATGAGGAGCTCATTTCTTGGGGCAGCGGTCGTGGCAGGCGCAGGTGAGAGCAGCGACCAGGACTACGAACTCATTGAAGTCCACCTCAGAGTCTCCATTATGGTCCAAAGCCTTCATCAGCTTGTCACAGTCCCCAGGGTTCTTAGAAGCCTGCAGAGAGACGGAGGAGAACGAGGAGGTCCCACAAAACAACAGGATTCATCTCAACGACTGTTATTCACACAAATAGCGTGATGTATAAACTAGAATTGACTTCACGATAAATCAGTAAATCTGAAAACAGCTTGCCCTTTGGATGGGACAATAAAGAGTTTTTGAATCTAATACATTTTGTCTGCAGTGTGGCGTTGGCCGACAGTGCAGTGTACAGTACCTTCAGGAGAGAAGGCAGCTCCTTTTCTATCATGGTTTTGAGCTCAGCCTTGCTCAGCGTGCCCTTGTTGCCTTCGGCTCCAGAGTACTTGTCAAAGGTCTTCAGGAGGATGGCCATCGCTGTCTCCAGTTGGGACATGACTGCTACTGGTGGTGATAAAGTTGGGGCAACAACTCCAAGGCAAGGCTTCGGCGACCGGACAGGAGGAGAGGTGAAGGTACAGACCGGGTGGAATTGAAGTCTGCTTTATATTCTGCCTATGTATTAATGTTGACTGATGTTTGAATCAGGGGAACTTACTAAAGCCACTGTTGGCTCAGTGCTTAGGAGGTGGCAGTGACCGATAGTGTTTGATTTGGGGGAGTTTACTGTTGTGTCAACATTATCTTAACACCAAAACGCCTATTGCAAACTTTACCTCAATGTCTGGCTCCATTGAATGCTGTCGTGCCACTTTGTCAAAATTGGATTTGATTCAAGAATAGTTCAAGTGTTCTTAGGGAGGTGTTTGGATCCTTGTGCGTTGTGACTGTTTTCCTTCAGAGCTGCTGTTAACTTACTTTTGAGTGGCTTTTTGGACACAGGCCTGATGAGTTTTGGTTGGCTACATTAAATGGTTACGCTCCGATCAGAGTGTTTCTGTAGGAGCACGAATATTCTGTAACTAGAGGTGAGATAAGATCACATCATGTTCTTTGATCAATACCACATGACCTGACCAGGCAAAATGCAGGACTATTGTTGCAGTGTACGAGAGAATATAGATTATATACCGAACGAAGAAAAAAAAATGCAACATGTAAAGTGTTGGTCCCATGTTTCATGAGCTGAAATAAAAGATCCCAGAAGATCCCAGAAATCCATACGCACAAAAAGCTTATTTCCCTCAGATTTTGTGCACAAATTTGTTTACGTCCTTGTTAGTGAGCATTTCTCATTTGCCAAGATAATACATCCACCTGACAGGTGTAGCATATCAAGAAGCTGATTAAACAGCATGATCATTACACAGGTGCACCTTGTGCTGGGGACAATGAAAGGCCACTCTAACATGTTCCATTTTGTCACACAGCACAATGCAACAGTTGTTTCAAGTTTTGAGGGAGTGTGCAATTGACATGCTGACTGCAGGAATGTCCACCAGAGCTGTTGCCAGAGAATTTAATGTTAATTTCTCTACCATAAGCCGCCTCCAATGTCGTTTTAGAGAATTTGGCAGTACGTCCAACCGACCTCACAACTGCAGACCACGTGTATGGCATCGTGTGGGCGAGTGGTTTATTGATGTCAATGTTGTGAAAAGAGTGCCCCATGGTGGTAGTGGGGCTATGGTATGGGCAAGCATTTTTCAATGAATTGCATTTTATCGATGGCAATTTGAATGCACAGAGATACCGTGTCAAGATCCTGAGGCCCATTGTCGTGTCATTCATCTGCAGCCATCACCTCATGTTTCAGTATGATAATGCACAGCCCCATGTCACAAGGATCTGTACACAATTCCTGGAAGCTGAACATGTCCCAGTTCTTCCATGGCCTGCATACTCACCAGACATGTCACCCATTGAGCATGTTTGGGATGCTCTGTATTGACATGTACGACAGCGTGTTCCAGTTTCTGCCAATATCCAGCAACTTTGCACAGCCATTGAAGAGAAGTGGAACAACATTCCACAGGCCACAATCAACAGCCTGATCAACTCTATGTGAAGGAGATGTGTCACACTGCATGAGGCAAATGGTGGTCACAACAGATACTGACTGGTTTACTGTTCCACGCCCCTACCTTTTTTTAAAGGTATCTGTGACCAACAGATGCATGTCTGTATTCCCAGTCATGTGAAATCCATAGATTAAGGCCTATTTAATTCATATCAATTGACTGATTTCCTTCTATGAACTGTAACTCAGTCAAATCTTTAAAATTGTTGCATGTTGCGTTTATATTTTTGTTCAGCGTAGTTTCCCTAGTCTTAGATGAAGTGTTAGCCGGTCCCAGTTCTGTTTGTGCTGTTTAGCCAACATATCTGGAGCCAGGCTAGAAGAGGGTATCCCCACAGACAGAACAATGAGACAGATATTTCACTGGATGTATAAATGTGAAGCACCCGGTTGGTGTTTCCACTCACTACCAAATATGGTCATGAGAGGAAGCCCACTGGCAGGCAGTGGGAAAAGATGGAATGAGGTGGATTTTTGGCCGACATTCTGCACATTTTCTCATCGATTAAACAGTTGATTTTTATGCAGTTTTCTGTTCCCAAAACTAGAATCTGTTAAAGAACAAAGTAAACTACGTTTTATAGACTTCACTCTTTTCAAAGGTTTAAAAAAAAATGCGAAGGCGCATTGAGTTATTGCACACTTCACAGAGTAGGCGTTCCGTAACGGAAATATGCAGATAATACTAGAACGAGCCAATAGGATATGTGCTTGGCTCTGCCCACCTGTTCTGCACACTCTGACTCATTTGTTCCCATTTGAAACGACAAGCTGTGGTCTATCTTGGTTAAGTTGTGAAAATCTTTGGGTATCTCTGTTGTGTGTGTGTATCTGGTCATCTGTAGCACTGTTTCCTGGAAATGCTGCTCTCTTTTCTGGTAAACATTTATGATCCCTATATAGTGACGCTTTCTTCAAAAGACAACCTGTGTGTCTGCGTGCATCGCAAAATCAAAACATTTTCAGTCTTCTGCATCTTGCAGTAATCAATCCGCTGAATTAAATATGTTTGTTCATTATCAAAACACAACTTCATATATCAGAATAATCTCTGATGATAACAAGTAAACGTGTAAATAGGAAACCAAGGATGTTGCCAGAAGGCATAAGCAGTGAGAATGTGTTACCGTGCCTAACAATTCTGTCTTGGTAGGAGTGCAGCCATGGTTACAAACTGTTGTTTGTTTTTATAAGATGTGAGTAGGTGTGTGTCTGCTTACTTTGTAACTGCAGGACCTAGTGACTCATTGGGGCAAGTTGTAGGATAATATATGAATATATTATAATGTGTTAATAAGCGTTGACAACTATTGTGAGCATATCATTTGTTAGCCGTGAGCAACTGATAAGAGTGTCAGCTAAACAGCTGAAATGTACATGATCTGTTACTCAAATAATTTCACAATGTGTATGAGTGTGTGCCAATTTGTAAGGCAATCACATCTATTGTTATTGTAAAACTGTTCTGTTTCTCATTTCTGTTCATCCTGTAGTCGACAGCAGACGAGGGGCCATGGTTACTACCTGAGATATAAGCATATACTGTCACCACCGTCTTCTCTGTTTCCATTTCCTGTCACTGACCTATGAGAGAGCCTATGAGAGAGAGCCCCCAGATACCATCATTTCCACTGGTGATATAACACCAGTAAAACCGAGAACCTTAAGGCTGCATCCCTCGACTGGATGATGCTCAATCATTGGGCATTTTTCAATTCTACTGTATTTTCCATTTGCAGTCATTATTATTGCCAAAACGCACTCAGTGATATGTCTCTTGTGTAGTATCATTTTCCTCTTTTAACTCGCTTTCTCTTGTCAGGCACATGGACACATTCACATGCATACGTGCGCACACACACTTTTCATGTGAACACTGGCTTTTGCATAGGTCTAAGATACAAACCAGAGTTAAATAAAGAGTAACTATTCACAGATCTTTGTAAAAGTACCTCATTGCACAACCTACATTTACATGAGTTTCTCTTTCACTTCCTCACTGGAGAATAAAGTACATTCCACACACAGTAAAAATGGTTTAAAGAAGAAACAATAGCAGTAATTACCTACTGCAATCAAATAAAAAAACACACACATCAAAAATACACTGTACATACATACTGTAAAATACCTACAGAAATGACTGACACATGAAACGCAATAGAAAAATACATTCACAGAAAATACATTCACAGAAAATACATTCACAGAAAATACATTCACAGAAAATACATTCACAGAAAATACATTCACAGCCGGTCCTTAACCTTTGTCTTGGGTTGGTAAAGCCAAGTAATCAAGTGATTCATACACCTGGACTTGACACTGAGAGAGAGAGAGAAAGAGAGAAAGAGAGAAAGAGAGATTGAGACGGTGTATCGTGGCGGTAGGTGGTATGATGTGATTAGCCTGTCAGTAGGGTGTGGGACGGTGTATCGTGGCGGTAGGTGGTATGATGTGATTAGCCTGTCAGTAGGGTGTGGGACGGTGTATCGTGGCGGTAGGTGGTATGATGTGATTAGCCTGTCAGTAGGGTGTGGAACGGTGTATCGTGGCTGTAGATGGTATGATGTGATTAGCCTGTCAGTAGGGTGTGGGACGGTGTATCGTGGCTGTAGGTGGTATGATGTGATTAGCCTGTCAGTAGGGTGTGGGACGGTGTATCGTGGCGGTAGGTGGTATGATGTGATTAGCCTGTCAGTAGGGTGTGGGACGGTGTATCGTGGCGGTAGGTGGTATGATGTGATTAGCCTGTCAGTAGGGTGTGGAACGGTGTATCGTGGCTGTAGATGGTATGATGTGATTAGCCTGTCAGTAGGGTGTGGGACGGTGTATCGTGGCTGTAGGTGGTATGATGTGATTAGCCTGTCAGTAGGGTGTGGGACGGTGTATCGTGGCGATAGATGGTATGATGTGATTAGCCTGTGAGTAGGGTGTGGGACGGTGTATCGTGGCGGTAGGTGGCATGATGTGATTAGCCTGTCAGTAGGGTGTTGGACTGTGTATCGTGGCGATAGGTGGTATGATTAGCCTGTGAGTAGGGTGTGGAACGGTGTATCGTGGCGGTAGGTGGTATGATGTGATTAGCCTGTCAGTAGGGTGTGGAACGGTGTATCGTGGCTGTAGATGGTATGATGTGATTAGCCTGTCAGTAGGGTGTGGGACGGTGTATCGTGGCTGTAGGTGGTATGATGTGATTAGCCTGTCAGTAGGGTGTGGGACGGTGTATCGTGGCTGTAGGTGGTATGATGTGATTAGCCTGTGAGTAGGGTGTGGAACGGTGTATCGTGGCGGTAGGTGGTATGATGTGATTAGCCTGTCAGTAGGGTGTGGGACGGTGTATCGTGGCTGTAGGTGGTATGATGTGATTAGCCTGTCAGTAGGGTGTGGGACGGTGTATCGTGGCGATAGGTGGTATGATGTGATTAGCCTGTGAGTAGGGTGTTGGACGGTGTATCGTGGCTGTAGGTGGTATGATGTGTACTGATTATGAGACTCACCCATTGGGTGGATCCTCTGGAGGAGGAGGAAGAGCTCTGGTTGGCCGCCTCTTCCAGCTCCTCCATCTTCAACTCCTCGTCCTCATGGTTGGGAGCCTCGTGGATCACCCTGACTGTTCTGTCTTTGGCACCACCTGTATACACCATACACATACAGTGTTGTGAACAGAATATTTGCCTCTTTTTCAAATTTTCTCAACTTTTACATATTTTTGATGCTGAATGTTATCTGATCTTCAAAGAAAACAGAACATTAGATGAAGGGAACCTGAGTGAACAAATAAAACAACATTACATGCTTATTTCATATATTCCATTAACAACGTTGTGCAACACCCAATGCCTCAGGGTGTGAAAAAGTAATTGCCCCCTTACACAAAAAAAACAGCTTGTACCATCTTTAGCTGTAATGATTCCAACCAAACTCTTCCTGTAGTGGTTGATCAGTCTCTCACGTCTCTGTGGAGGCTTTTTGGCCCACGCTTCAATGCAGAACTGCTGTAACTCAGTGACATTTGTGGGTTTTCAATCATGAACTGCTCATTTCAAGTCCTGCCACAACATCTGAATTGGGATTAGGTCTGGACTTTGACTAGGCCATTCCAAAATGTCAAATTTGTTTCTTTTTAGACATTTTCATGTAGACTTGATTGTGTGTTTTGGATCAATGTCTTGCTGCATGACTCAGCTGCTCTTCAGCTCACAGACGGATGGCCTGACATTCTCCTGTAGATTTCTCTGATGCAGAGCAGAATTCATGGTTCCTTCTTTTAAGGCAAGTCGTCCAGGTCCTGAGGCAGCAAAGCATCCCCAAACCATCACACTACCTCCACCATGCTTGACAATTGGTATAAGGTTCTTACTGTGGAGTGCAGTGCTTGGTTACCGCCAGGCATAATGGGACCCATGTTGTCCGAAAAGTTATACTTTTGACTCATCTGTCCATAGAACATTCTTCCAAGAGTCTTGATGATCATCCAGGTGCTTCCTGGCAAACATGAGTCAACTTTTTGGATGAGATGGGTCCCATTATGTCTGGTGAAAACCAAACACTGAATTGTTATCAGAGAATCCTACAGGAGAATGTCAGGCCATCCGTCTGTGAGCTGATGCTGAAACGTAGGTTGGTCATGCAGCAAGACAATGATCCAAAACACACAATCAAGTCTACATGAAAATGGCTAAAAATCAACAAATATGAAGTTTTGGAATGGTCTAGTCAAAATCCAGGCTTGATCCCAATTCAGATGTTGTGACAGGACGTGAAACGAGCAGTTCATGCTTGAAAACCCACAAATGTTGCTGAGTTAAAGCAGTTCTGCATGGAAGAGTGGTCCAAAATTCCTCCACAGCAATGTGAGAGACTGATCAACAACTACAGGAAGTGTTTGGTTGCAGTCATTAGAGCTAAAGGGGGAACAACCAGCTATTGAGTGTAAAGGGGCAATTACTTTTTCACACAGGGGAATTGGATGTTGTAAAATTTAGATGTTTTTTGTAAACTTAGGTTACCTTTATCTAATTTTAGGTTTTGGTTGAAGATCTGATAACATTCACTATTAAAAATATGCAAACATTTAGAAAATCAGAAAGGGCGCAATACTTTTTCCACAGGTTTATACTTTTTCACGGGTTTGTAGATATCAAGGGCGTACACAGAAAAACAACCAAATAACAGGATGCGTCAACTCACTGTCTTGCACGGTAACAAGGTGATACAGCATTGAATATATACTGTAACTCTGATCTGTTGCGAAATGGGCTTGAAAGACAAGACTAGGGACTGTTGCAAGTTTCCGTTGAAACGGCTTGAAAAGACAAGACTCCGTGGCTGCTCTATAGAAATGAAAAATGTACATCGTCGGATTGTAAGGTTCTGATCTACTCTATGAATGTACACATATGTAAACGTTGTTTGACAAGCTACAAACTATTTTATAAGCACACGAGTGTAGTATCCTATAGCAGTGTTTGACTTGGACTGAAATAGGTGCCGTTTCTCATGTTGGGGGCCGGTATTGTTTAATATTTAGATACAGTAGCACCACAAAACCTTTGAGATAATATTCTACTAGAGGAATAGGAGCTCAAGCAGTAGAACATGTGAGGTGTCGGCACTGTTAGATATATTGATGCAGTAGCTCCACAAAACCTTTGAGATAATATTCTACTAGAGGAATAGGAGCTCAAGCAGTAGAACATGTGAGGTGTCGGTACTCAGCTCCAGTCAAACACTGATGTAAAGATGTAAACTAAACATAATATCACAATGCCCTCTGACCTTGGTGTCTTTTCCATGCCCTGTACAGGCAGATGAGAGGGAGGAGGAACAGTGGCAGGACAGCAAGTGGAATCATGATAGGCAGCAGCTGGGGCAGTTTTTCTTCTGAGGAATCTGCGGTGCAGAAAGAGTGGAGTTATTAGCAAACTATTGCAATAAGATTGGATCTATAACCAGTTTAACTTGTTCTTAATGTATAACTTTCCCCAAAGAAATGTTAACTGTCTGTAATCAATACTCGCCATTGTTTGTCGTATTTTGGGACGTAACTGTTATCCGTGTCCCATTCCCCACGGATTCAATAAGAGATGGGATCTCTAAAGAAACTTTACAGATGTAAGTACCCGTGTAATTTCTAGTGACATTTGAGATGGTCCAATTTGAGCAGTTACAGGCTACAGTCTGCTGAGATGCCCTGTCATGACACTGACTGTTGTTGACCAGGACACTCTTATATTTTATCTCGATGTGTCCTTCTTTTTTATGCCAATTAACTGTCCCTCTTGACAAATTTTGATTCCAGCAGCACTGGATCTGAACAGTGTCCCCCTCTGTTACTGTTACATTATGAGGAGACTGGATCACCACCAACATGTCTCTTATTCCTGTGGAGAGAGAGAAAACAACATATTGGCGAAACATCAAATGACAAGGCTAAATAGGATGATATGCATGAAGCTGATGTAATGTATTCAAATTAGCGTGGTACCATTGCCAAATCTGAATAATTATTACCATATAAAACATGGTATGAAATGGGGTATAAAACATAGTTGTATTAATTCTACAAGCATTGCTGTTGATGTTAATGACACCAAAATAAATGCATTGACTACAGTGAAATGAATGAAAACCAGTTAAGAGAAACTATAAGGTCATGTCCAGACCAGTAGAATGTAAATTACCGTTCCTTTAAAAACATTGTGATGTCTTTGCCCGATGAGCCAAGATGGTGTTGGTTTAATCTAAGATAATGATGGTCCAAATAAATGTGTAACTCAATATTTTGTAACCTACCCCAAGAAGAGAGGGAACAGAGGGAGGAGAGGAGCAGCCAGACCAACAGATGCTTCATCTTTCTGGAAGGATATCAGAATGAGGCCAGTCACTCAGCCTTCAGGTGCTGTGGCCTCCCCCTCTACACTCACACCCAGGGCATGAGAATCACAACTGACACACACTCGCTGTGGACTTCCTCTGATGACGCACTGAAATGTTAACCACAGAGTCGCTTCTCTCCATCTTTCTCTCTCTTCTTTATGTGCGTAATGTGTTCTTTCTTCATGCTGAACCTATGACCCAGTAATGTCATCTTCTTTTGGTCCTGCTGTCTGCTCTGCTCTATACCAGTTGATTTCAAGTATCTGCAGTTCTGAACCAGCTGTATTTGTTGATTAAAGATCTAGTCAAAAGTTTCAGCATTGGCAAAATTATGGGGAAAGCAGATAACTAAATGTGAAGATTGTGAAATGTCCATTGTTGTGTCACTCACAAGTCTATCTTCCTTCCAACAACATCTGATGTAAAAATGTAGCAAAGACAAAATATAAAGCAAACATTTCTGCGTGGAATTGACATGGTGACTGCAGGAATGTCCACCAGAGCTGTTGCCAGAGAATTGAATGTTAATTTCTCTACCACAAGCCACCTCCAACGTTGTTTTATAGAATTTGGCAGTACGTTCAACCGGCCTCATAACTGCAGACCACGTGTAACCACGCCAGACAGGACCTCCACATCCGGCTTCTTCACATGCAGGATTGTCTGAGATCAGCCACCCGGACAGCTGATGAAACTGAGGAGTATTTCTATCTGTAATAAGCCCTTTTGTGGGGAAAAATTCATTCTGACTGGCTGGGCCTGGCTCCAGGCCCACCCATGGCTGTGCCCCTGCCCAGTCATGTGAAATTCATAGATTACAGCCTAATTTTATTTAAGTCAGTTAAGAACAAATTCTTATTTACAATAACGGCCAAACCCTAACGACGCTGGGACTCCCAATCACGGCCGGTTGTGATACAGCCTGGAATTGAACCAGGGTCTGCAGTGACGCCTCCAGCACTGAGATGCAGTGCCTTAGACGTCTGTGCCACTCGGGAGACCCAATTAATTTATTTCAAATAACTGAGTTCCTAATATGAACTAGAACTCAGTAAAATCATTAATATTGTTGAAATTGGTGCATGTTGCGTTTATATTGTTGTTCAGTACATAATACTTTTGTGGATCCTTACATTATGAATTACAATTATTGACAGACTTACATAGACTTTTCTTCCACTGGTAGCTATAGTAACAGAATAAGGCCACCAGTATGACTGGGAGACATCTCAAGGTGTAGGAGACTTGTTACGTCTCTCGTCGGAAGGCCTGGACCAAAACGCAGCGTGGTAAATGTTCATGATTCTTTATGACTCAAAACACTTGAACAAAATAACAAAGAGAAAAAACAAACAGTTCTGTAAAGCAAATAAACTATACAGAAAACAACTACCCACAAAACACAGGTGGGAAAAAGGCTACCTAAGTATGATTCCCAATCAGAGACAACGATAGACAGCTGCCTCTGATTGGGAACCACACTCGGCCAAAAACAAAGAAATAGAAAACATAGAAATAAAGAAACTAGAATGCCCACCCTAGTCACACCCTGGCCTAACCAAAATAGAGAATAAAAGCCTCTCTATGGCCAGGGCGTGACAGTCGTCCCCCCCCCCCCCCCCCCCCCCCCAAAGGTACGGACTCCGGCCGCAAAACCTGACTCTAAAGGGGAGGGGCCGGGTGGGCATCTCTTCACGGCGGCGGCTCCGGTGTGGGACGTAGACCCCCCTCCGCCCGCAGATCCCTTCACTTTGGTGGCAGCCCTGGTGCATGGACCTTCACTGGAGGAACCGGGCCGCAGATCATCGCCAGAAGAACCAGACCACCGATCATCGCTGGAGGCTCGTCGCTGGAGGCTCCGGACTGGGGACCGTCGCTGGAGGCTCCGGACCGTGGATCAACGCTGGAGGCTTTGTGCTATGGATCCTCACTGCAGGCTCCGGGCCATGGATCATCACTGGAGGCTTCGTGCCATGGATCATCACTGGAGGCTTCGTGACATGGATAATCACTGGAGGCTTCGGGCCATGGATCATCACTGGAGGCTTCGGGCCATGGATCATCACTGGAGGCTTCGGGCCATGGATCATCACTGGAGGCTTCGGGCCATGGATCATCACTGGAGGCTTCGGGCCATGGATCATCACTGGAGGCTTCGGGCCATGGATCATCACTGGAGGCTTCGAAAGTTGAGCCGGAGACAAGTCTCACCGGACTGAGGAGACGTACTGGCAGCCTAGCGAGTGGAGCTGCCACAACACACCCTGGCTGGATACCCACTCTAGCTCAGTGAGTGTGGAGAGCTGGCACAGAACGCACTGGGCTATGACGGTGCACTGGAGGCATAGTGCGTAGAGCCAGCGCAGGACACAATGGAATGTGGAGGTGCACCGGAGGTCTGCAGCACAGAGCTGGCATAACTCGTCCTGGCTGGATACACCCCTTATCTGGAACAGGCCGCACTGGCACCGTGCGTAGAGCTGGCGCAGGATAACCTGGGCCGAAGAGACGCACCGGAGGCCAGGAACGCTGAGCCGGCACAATCCGTCCTGGCTGAATGCCCACTCTAGCACGGCCACTGCTGGGATCTTGCAGAGAGCGCACCGGACTGTGGATGCGCACTGAAGGCATGGTGCGCAGAACCGGATAGCATGGTGCTTGACCGGTCACTCACTCCTTACGAGGAGTTGGTTTAGGTCTGAACACTGACTCTGCCACCCTCCACGTGTGCCTCCCCAAAAACATTTTTCAGGGCTGCCTCTCGTGCTTGCATCGTTGCCGTGACTCCTGGTATCGCCGCCGTTCCTCCCTGGCTATTTCCGCCTGTTTCCATGGCAGGGTCTTGTCCCCTGCCATAACCTCCTCCCATGTCCATGAGGTCCTCCACTCACTCTTCTCCCTGGCCCAGGATCCCTGCTGCTCTCGTCGGAAGGCCTGGACCAAAACGCAGCGTGGTAAATGTTCATGATTCTTTATGACTCAAAACACTCGAACAAAATAACAAAGAGAAAAAACAAACAGTTCTGTAAAGCAAATAAACTATACAGAAAACAACTACCCACAAAACACAGGTGGGAAATAGGCTACCTAAGTATGATTCCCAATCAGAGACAACGATAGACAGCTGCCTCTGATTGGGAACCACCCTCGGCCAAAAACAAAGAAATAGAAAACATAGAAATAAAGAAACTAGAATGCCCACCCTAGTCACACCCTGGCCGAACCAAAATAGAGAATAAAAGCCTCTCTATGGCCAGGGAGTGACAAGACTGCTATATCCTCCGAGGTCTCAATAACCACTGGAAGCACATTCATGGTGTCAATACACACAAGTTATTATACAAATCCTGACAGAGTATACATGGTATTCAGGAGAATGGAGAACTGGATATTGTTGTAATGTGAATGATCTGTGTAATAGTCTATAAGTCAAAACCTTACGCTTCAGCAACCCAGAGCTACTGTACATCAGTGGTACGTACACATTATGCTTGACAAAGATATAGACCAAATCAGACTACTCACCTTGGCTTTTATGCTCTCTGGCAGTAACTGTTATCTGTGTCCCATCCCCCACGGATTCAATCAGAGATGGGAGCTCTAAAGAAACTTTACAGATGTAAGTACCTGAGTCATTTCTAGTGAGGTTTGAGATGGTCCAATTTGAGCAGTTACAGGCTACAGTCTGCTGAGATGCCCTGTCATAACAATGACTGTAGGTGACCAGGACACTCTTATATTTTATCTCGATGTGTCCTTCTTTATGCCAATTAACTGTCCCTCTTGACACATGTTGATTCCAGCAGCACTGGATCTGAACAGTGTCCCCCTCTGTTACTGTTACATTATGAGGAGACTGGATCACCACCAACATGTCTCTTATCCCTGTGGAGAGAGAGAGAAAACAACATATTGGTGAAACATCAAATGACAAGGGTACGCATAAAATCCAATGTAATGTATTCATATTAGGCACAGATCCTTACAACACACCCACATCTCAATCATTATTCACTTATTCTTACCATGGTATAAACAAGGTTTTATTTTTTGTCTAAAATGGATTTTTATTGAGTCGGTATAATCAATAAGAATCACAACACCATTTTCTAACAAACACCCAACCCCTTCCAAACAAACAGGTTTTAAGAGTTCTACATCTTACACGTAAAACAATCACGTGGAAGGACAAAACCAGTTATTTTCTAAATATTCGTAATGTATAAGTTAGGTTTGGATGAACCCAATACGAACGGTCTGCACTTTACCGTTGGATGAGAGAAAACAGATAGACGAGCGGAGCAGGCAGCAACACAACAAGTTATAAAAGTACCTCATGTCAGATGACTGATGGGATGATCTGTTCTCTCACTTCTACCATCACCTTTCTGACTCTCCCTCTCTCTCTGTGTATTTATTTATTTCACACTTTCACAGCCAACCACAGCTTGACATTTCTCTCTCCCTGTTGTACAGCCAGCACTGCTGTGAACTCCACTGCTCATCTCCCCTTGCGTAAGTATAGGGAATATTGACCTAGAAATTACAGTAAGCTTTGAAAAAAATACTGTAGAAAAGTGACAGTCACACGATCTGTATTACAGGAATCATAACTAGGGCCCAGAGTGTATCCAGGGTATCCCTCACGTCAACCTTCAGAGGCTTCACTTACAGTCGTGGCCAAAAGTTGAGAATGACACAAATATTAGTTTCCACAAAGTCTGCTGCCTCAGTGTCTTTAGATGTTGTTGAATACTGAAGTATAATTACAAGCATTTCATAAGTGTCAAAGGCTTTTATTGACAATTACATGAAGTTGATGCAATGAGTCAATATTTGCAGTGTTGACCCTTCTTTTTCAAGACCTCTGCAATCCGCCCTGGCATGCTGTCAATTAACTTCTGGGCCACATCCTGACTGATGGCAGCCCATTCTTGCATAATCAATGCTTGGGAGTTTGTCAGAATTTGTGGGTTTTTGTTTGTCCACCTGCCTCTTGAGGATTGACCACAAGTTCTCAATTGGATTAAGGTCTGGGGAGTTTCCTGGCCATGGACCCAAAATATCGATGTTTTGTTCCCCGAGCCACTTAGTTATCACTTTTGCCTTATGGCAAGGTGCGCCATCATGCTGGAAAAGGCATTGTTCGTTCACGAAGCTCTTCCTGGATGACAAGGTAAAAATATGTTGTTCTGCCCATGAAATAGGCAGTTAACCAACTGTTCGGCCATCATTGTAAATAAGAATGTCCTTTACTGACTTGCCTAGTTTAAAAAATATATATATATTTATTCACATCTTTAGAGGTGTAATTCCACAACAAAACGTTCAGATTGATCACTGGGTGCTCTTGATTTGAATGTTGCATTTCAGAGCCACAGGAAAGGGCCAATTCAAGTGAAGCTACAGGTTTACCTGTGTAAGGTAGTTCTTAGATATTACTGCATGGTCGGAACTAGAAGCACAAGCATTTCGCAAACACTCGCATTAACATCTGCATGTGACCAATACAATTTGATTTATAGACTGATGTCCTCCTATGGAAAGTACTTATTCTTTAAGGCCAATAACAGGAAGTGGCCGTGTGGTCTACTGTGGACTGTCAGCGCTGCGCTCACTTGCAAACAGGAAGAACATTTCTCACTAACGCCATACAGATGAACAATCTTACCGCTACTCAAACAGTGAGATAACTACTGGGTAAGGTTATGAGGGTTTCAGATGCTTGAGGTGTCAATAATGACCTTCCCCTCTCCAAGGCCTTAAAAACAGAAGCACTTCAACTGAGGAAAATAAAGAAATAGACACAAAATGGAGCGACTCCCTATTTTAGATTATACTCAATTTAATACAGAAAAAGTAGACCGGCACTTCCAGATAATCCACATCCTGGTCATACAATGTCCCGTGTTACATTACAGAATGTTTAATCCCATGTTCTACATGTCAGAAGGCCTCTCTTCAGATTAGTCATCCATCTTCACAGAAGACTGAAGGGTAACAGGAACGTTCTACTTGAGCTTGAAGTAAACAAAGAAGGTCCTGATTTCTTTGGGTGATATGGTCACGTTGAACTCTCCTCTCACACCAACACTTGACCTCTTGACCCCTGAAACAGACAAACAAATACTAGGACGTAGACAAAAGACAATTGTAAACACTTTTTTCCTTCAGATTTCACAGGTGGTTGACATCTCAAACACTACAGCCTAGTCCAACTGAATTGACAGCTCCTGAATCTCAAAGGTACACTGATACAGTAGCTTCTCTCATCGTTTAACAAAAAGGTATGTATCCAGATGTAATATTTCACCCCCACCAATGCTGAACTGAAGCTTACCAACACTCTCAACCCTCCCTGGGTCTTCTGAAGCCTTCCACTTCCACCTCTGGAGGTCGGAGATATCCCAGGTTCCTGTGAGAGAGCGCTCCTCCAACGCTCTCACTTCCCCCATGCCCCGCAGCACTTCCTGTTTCACACAGGAAATTGATTTTCAAAACAAATACAGTGTAAATGGAGTTGTGACCTGGGCTGTTGTGGTGACCGTATTACCAGCAGTCAAATTCCATGTCAAATCAAAAAGTTTGTCACGTGCGCTGAATACAACAGGTGTAGACCTCTCAGTGAAATGCCGAATACAACAGGTGTAGACCTCTCAGGCATTTCAATTAACAGGTGTACCTTGTTAAAAGATCATTTGTGGAATTTTTTCTTCTTAATGTGTTTGAGCCGATCAGTTGTGTTGTGACAAGGTAGGGGTGGTAAACAAAACATAGCCCTATTTGGTAAAAGACCAAGTCCATATTATGGCAAGAACGGCGCAAATGAGCAAAGAGAAAACAGTCCATCATTACTTTAAGACATGAAGGTCAGTCAATCCGGAAAATTAAGAACTTTGAACGTTTCTTCAAGTGCAGTAGCAAAAACCATCAGCCGCTACGATGAAACTGGCTCTCATGAGGACCGCCACAGGAAGACCCAGAGTTACCTCTGCTGTAGAGGATATGTTCATTAGAGTTAACTGCACCTCAGAAATTGCAGCCAAAATAAATGCTTCAGAGTTCAAGTAACAGACATCAACTGGAGACTGCGTGAATCAGGCCTTCATGGCCAAAGGACACCAATAAGAAGAGACTTGCTTGGGCCAAGAAACACGAGCAATGGACATTAGACTGGTGGAAATCGGTCCTTTGGTCTTATGAGTCCAAATATGCGATTTTTGGTTCCATCCGCCGTGTCTTTAGAGATGAAGAGCATGTGATGATGATCTCAGCATGTGTGGTTCCCACCGTGAAGCATGCAGGAGGTGTAATGGTGCTTTGCTGATGACACTCGCTGATTTATTTAGAATTCAAGGCACATTTAACAAGCATGGCTACCACAGCATTTTGCAGCAATATGCCATCCCATCTGGTTTGCACCTAGTGGGACTATGATTTGTTTTTCAACAGGACAATGACCCAACACACCTCCAGGCTGTGTAAGGGCTATTTGACCAAGGAGAGTGATGGAGTGCTGCATCAGATGACCTGGCCTCCACAATCACCCGACCTCAACCCAATGGAGATGGTTTGGGATGAGTTGGACAGCAGAGTGAAGGAAATGCAGACAAGTGCTCAGCATGTGGGTACTCCTTCAAGTCTGTTGGAAAAGCATTCCGGGTGAAGCTTGTTGAGAGAATGCCAAGAGTGTCCAAAGCTGTTGTCAACGCAAAGGGTGGCTACTTTGAAGAATCTCATACTTTTTGGTTACTACATGATTCCATATCTGCTATTTCATAGTTTGGATGTCTTCACTATTATTCTACAATGTAGAAAATAGTACAAATAAAGAAAAACCCTTGAATGAGTAGGTGTTTCCAAACGTTTGACTGGTGCTGTAGGAGTACCCATTTCTTTGTTAACTGCTCAACTCCGCCTGTGCTCACTCCCTCACATCGTTGAGGAAATATATTTTATTCAGCTTTGTTCAATTGTATTCTTCAAACTATAATATAAAATAATGCCACTGAATTCTAAGCAAATCTAGTCTGCTAAATGAACTAGTGTAGCCCACAGCCATATGGTATAGCCACATCAGGACAACTCAAGAGTATATTACTCTGTTCTTCTGAAATAAGACTATATTTTCTTAATATCATGTTTTAGACCCATCTAAAATAATGGATTTATTGTGAAGGTGTAGACTATATTACATGGATTTATTGTGAAGGTGTAGACTATATTACATGGATTTATTGTGAAGGTGTAGACGATATTACATGGATTTATTGTGAAGGTGTAGACTATATTACATGGATTTATTGTGAAGGTGTAGACTATATTACATGGATTTATTGTGAAGGTGTAGACTATATTACATGGATTTATTGTGAAGGTGTAGACTATATTACATGGATTTATTGTGAAGGTGTAGACTATATTACATGGATTTATTGTGAAGGTGTAGACTATATTACATGGATTTATTGTGAAGGTGTAGACTATATTACATGGATTTATTGTGAAGGTATAGACTATATTACATGGATTTATTGTGAAGGTATAGACTATATTACATGGATTTATTAGACTTTTGAAATGGTAGATGGTCCATAGGTCTGCATCAGTGGCTTGTAGGTTGTGTGGAAGCCAGGAGATGCTACCTATATTTATGTTAATTAACAGTCAGGTACCGTGAGACCGACAGTTATTTGCTTGACAATCACCGGCTGACTAAATTTCGTAACCGCCACAGCCCAAGGAGAGACCAAATGTCAATATCACATCTACTTGTTCACTTAATTTAGCATTTAATACACAAACATATATCTCTGTTATTGAAGTCTCCTCTTCATATTGATCTCATCAAGCGGTGTTTCCTGTTACCTTCATGTTAATGGTGGACGGCTGAGACAGAACCGGGTCTTCCCCCTTCTCATACAGATGCATGATTCTCAGTAGGACCCGATCGTAGTCAGGCTGTGTGGATCCAGGGGTACCGGTCTCCATGTTGCGGAGGTGCAGGGTGTGGTTGGAGCTGTAGAACCAGCCCGGGACACTAAGCGTCAGCAGGTGGAGGTTGTCAGGCAGGACCACGGGGCGTATCGGAGATCCGGTCCGAGGCTCCTTCCTCCAGGCCTTCTCTAAAGGGGGAAGTGAATGGCATTGTGGGTATGAGATCATACATTGTGACAAGGCATTGTAAAGGTGATCAAAAACATGGTCGACTCCATTTGGCAACGTTCAATTGTGTATTTGTTTTTAGAATGGATTCCACATTATGGATTTTCAGGGAAAAGTTTAGTGGAAAGTAGCTGTGCGTGCTTTAAACAGGTTGGTAGTTACTGTCATGAATCTTGTCCTGAAGGCAGCTCTGCATAGTGGTCACTAACTGGCACAGCCACAAAGTCATCAAATCTGATTTTAAACCCAACCTAGCCTTAACCCTAATCATACTACCAACCCTAATCTTAAATTAAGACCAAAATGCACATTTTGTTGTCATGAATGTTTACAATATAGCCAATTTTCACTTTGCAACTGTACCATCTAGAGGAAAATCCCTCAGTTCTGCCTCCAGGTCAAGATTCATGACAATAAAGGTCAACCTGCGAGCCTCGATAGAGTAGTTCAACAGCGGAGCGATAAGGAGTGGACTCACGTGGCCTGTCGATGGGCATGACCACAGGTCGGTGCTGCAGTTCTAGCGCCTCCCTCTGGTAGAGAGAGGAGGTAGCAGCCAGGGAGCCCAGTGTCATCCATAGGACAGGCCTCACCACCGAGCTGTCGTTCAGGGTCAGGTTATAACCCAGAGTCCACTCCTGGTTGTTCCACAGACGTCGGTGGAGCATCACCTAGGACAGATACAAGGGCTTGAGGTTGTGTGTGAGTGTGTATGCATCGCATACATAAAACACACTCACCTCCAGCTCTCCCTCACTCTGGCTGGATGCACCATGAGCTCTCTCACTGAGGAGGACCAGTCTGCTAGAGTCATCTTCAATGTAGGCCATTCGAACCATGGGGTAGTAGTTCTGCAGTACACAGACACAGGAAGAAACACAAGCAATTGTCACAAAGTCCTGAACAGTAACCCAGGCATGAACCACCAAAAAGGAAAGCTGATGAGACCAAAGACCCAAACGCCCCGAGTAGGAAGAAACCTTGAGGAACCAGGCTCATAAAGTGCAGCCCATCTTCCTCTGGCTGGCAAGGTACTGTGGAAGTTCAGTGTACATTTAACCCTCTACACCAAACTGTCCTTAAATACAACCCACTCACTCTGGCAACAGTATCATTGACGAACATCCTGGAAGGCCTCTTCATCATCTGGTACCCGTTGTCGTCGGTGAACAGAGTCCTGTTGTTCTTCAGGCTGGTCTTGATCCTGAGGACAGCCTCGGTGTTGACCACCAGGGGGCCCAGCGAGTAGCTCTGCTCCATCCTGTAACACAGCCTGCCGCTGGGGAAACTCTGTGGTATTCTGGTGGTCACCGAGTAGGTGTAGTCCTCATCTGCTTCCTCCCTGCAGACACAACCCATTATTAATGTGAGCCACCCGATATTAGACCTGAACCTTATTAAGATGTAGTGTGGTACGAGTGAGTGTGTGAGAAAGAGGTGATAGATGGAATATAAAAAGAGATAGTAGCTACGGAAGGAGGGTGCGTGGAAACCAAAGACTGACAGAAAGGAGTTGTTCACATTCCCACCTGTAGAAGTACTGTCTGATCTCCGTGACGATCTTCCCAGGGACAATCTCCATCTTGACGGCCTTGTACGCCCTCACTGCCGAGCCGTTGGCACTGAAGATGTAGTTGTCAGAGACGGGCCCTGCGCTGACATTCCCATTGACCTGGTACTCCCAGAAATCCTGACTCATTCTCACCGTTCTCTTCTCATGCCTGTCAGGGTCACAGAAAGGTCAGAGGACATTGTTGACGTAACACCTGGGCTGCATTCAAAAGGAAAACGTACAACGTTCAGTAAAATAAACATGCTTCTCTGACATGGAGAATAAATCACATCAGCTCTATTAATTACCTTTGTATCTGCAACGTTCCACAACGTTAGCCTGTTGAATGTGCCCCTAATGTGAATGTTGAATATAATTAATTACCTGTCGGTGATGCTATGCAGTAGGTTAGTATCCTGGTCCAGCATGATCTTATAACACTCATTCAGAACCGGCAAGAGTCTCCTTCCTGTCTTCAACTTCTGTGAAACATTTAGTCTCTTGAACGACACAACCCAGGCATGGTGGGTCGAGGACCCCTCTTTACCCGGCTTCTCTGAGAACTTGATGAGGTACTTCCTGTGTTGGAGACCCCCAAGGTTCACCACAATGAACAGGTCATAGGTCGTGTTGGAGTCAGCTGAACTCTGGGTCTGTTGGGAGCAGAGAGACACAGGCCGTGTTCATTAGACACTAACAGAGAGGGAATAACTGGTCTTGTCCAATAAGAAACACATATGTTAATCTTCCATTGCAAAATGTTTTTTGCTGAGTGCCCAATGAACACAATCAGTCCTCTGAAAACTGAGTTTGTCTGGAAGGTAGGATGTATATCTGCAGTTCCATTGACACATGGCTTTTACATGATATACTGGTGACTCATTGTTCTACAAATGTTTAACTGGATAAATCCAGTCCATTTCCACACTACCTGTGCAGGTATGGCCTGTCCTTGGTCGTCGAACACGGTTGCCATGGGGAAGGTTACCGTGACGTTGATGATGGCGGTGGTGTTCCATGCCAGGGGGTTGTACACAATGATGTGCTGCTCCAGGTCCTGATGGGAGCCTGGAATTACATAAATTAACAACATTTTGATAATGTGTGTAAAAAATAAATAAAAACATGTTGTAGTTGATGAAGAGTCATTAAATGATGCCTTGGACCAAGCTGAACCTGGGGCCTTGTTAGAACACAACATATCCTCCCCCTTCCTTGATGTGTATTCACTGATCTGTAGTGTGTGATTGGATAAGTGAAAACATGCGGCCCATCCAACTACTTTCACAAAGCCACATGTCTGAGTTCATGTCAAATAAAGTATAAATAGATTTCAATTATTCATTATTATGTTGAAGTGCAGTACTTTACCCTTGCTATGAGAGTCTTCAGGGTTGCTAGCGGTGCCCAGGGTCTGGGGCAGGAGGAAGAGGGCAGCCAGGAGTTCCTCTACTCCCATCATAGCCTGGGTCAGGTGCTCTATGTACATGTCAGACACCTTGGGAGACTCTGTCCCTGTGATCCCATCATGGTGCTGCACCTGGAGATAAGACAGAGGGAGAATAATAGAACAATAGAGAAGTACTGTTTTTAGAATTCATTTTGTGGGTCTTATTTCTACATTTGTGTGACAGAAACGGGATATGAGAATGTTTAATCACTGGGTTACAATGATAGCGATTATTAATTTACAATGAATCACAATCTATGAGTATTTTGATCAAGCACCTCAGAGACAGCCCAGCGGAGGGCCTTCAGCTTCTGCAGGGCCTCTTCTTTAGGGACCGGTCCATCTGGGTAGCTGACCCGGTACCGGGTGAACAGAGTCTCTGCAGCATGCAGCTGGGAACTAGCTCTCCTGGCTATCCCCTTCAGAACATTCCGGGAGGAATAGAACCCAGTCCACGCCTGGAAAGGTTCTGGAGAGATAAAAGGTTCCTTTTTAGAACTACAAGAACCAGATTGGAATTGTGAAAAAAGCATTTTAGTCCCTTGGCTTCATAGTAGTTTTTACTGCTACATGTTTTTAGTGTGCCAACTCTTGGTCACTGGAACCATTGAGTGAGATATAGAAGTTTTATTCATATTCCATTTACATATTTGAAACTTATAATAGATAAGCACATTTATGGAAAAACCCACCAGTGGAGTAAGGAAGGAAGTCCTCACTTCCCCTCACCTCCCAGGTGAGATTTGATTGGTGGACAGCCTGGAAGTACTCGCTGAGAGTGGCGTACTGGACTGTCACTCCAAACTCCTTGCTGTTCTGGTTGATGTATTCCACTAAGGGATCCATGTTGGCAAACTGCACAGAGGAGTTGTAGAACTGCTTGTCACAACCCTATGGAGTGAAATAACAGGAGAAACATACATTGCTCAATGGTGAAGTAACTAGAAAGAACACTCATTAAATTGTGATTGAAACAGTTTCCTGATTGCAGTATTTCTGTTGACTCACCCAGGGCCAGAGGACATGGTTTGTCCTGAACCACGCTGCCCTCTGCTGGATGTTCTGCACCATGGTCTTGGCATAGGAGTGCAGCGTCTCTTTGGTGACAGGCAGGCTCATGTTGGGGTAGATTCCGTTTTTAGGGGGGTCAGGGAACAGAGCCACACCATTCCAATAGAAACCAGAGCTGAGAGAGAACAACTGATTAGTTTCACCGAGACAAATGTGCCTGTAATCTGTTAACAGCCCATGGTGATAGGCAAAACTGATCAAATGGAGATTTTTGGTGATTCTCAACAACAACAAAAAACATTTGGAGTCTTAATTCAATTACAGCATGTAAGGGTAAGTCTAAGACAGTAGGATATGCTCGGAGAGTTATGACATGGAAAATGGTGAGAGGGGAAAGGAGATATTTAGGAGACCTGTTAGAGAAAGGCAGGTGAGATGGAGTACAGTAGCTGAACTGGTCCATGGTGTGAGTGAAGATCTCCTGCTGCTCTTTCAAGGAGGGGGAGCCTCTCCAAACAAACTGTAGTTTCTGTTCCAAAATAGCAAGACCAAGACCACAACTTAGTGTAAATATACTGTAACTCAGTTGATAGAGCAAGGTGCTTGCAACACCAGTATAGTAGGATCAACTCCTCGGATCACCCGTACATAAAAATGTATGCATGACTCAGTCGCTTTGGATAAAGACATCTGCTAAAATGGCATATGTTATTAAGTCAAGCCTCTAAACCATTTAACTGCTTATAAGTGACTGATCATGGTCAAGACTAGCTGGTGAACTGCCTGGTAGGCTGTAGCTGAAACTAAGGTGACTACCATACCTTGCTCTTCTGCATGACATCTTTGAGGTCATAGTCAATACGTGAGATGAGGTGGGCATGGAACCCAGCCAGGGCAAAGAGGACAGGGGTGGTGGCAGAGGCTCCAAACGGGTCCACGTGCCACGAAAACCGGGGACGCACCCCAAACGTCTCGTACAGGAACCCATGGCCCTCTAATTACAGTGTGTGTGTGAGTGAGACAGAAAGGGAGATTGAGTCCATGCTCATTTAAACCAACCAACGAAACAAATATTATACATCAAGTATGAAACCACTTCACCTGTCAGCTGCAGTATCTCGTCATCTAGATCGGTTACAGCTTCATCATGCATCACCTGACCCCCGATGATGAACTCAAGTCGACTCTCCTTCAGCAGCTGTCGCACCTTGGGAGGGGGGAGGGGCAGTGGGAGGGAGGGAGGGGGGGGGAGGGGGGAGGGGGGGAATAGGTGACTAGACAGTCATAGAAAGATGAGACTTCTGCATGAGCAGCACGGAATTCACATGGAGGGGTATATACGATTATTCTATAGTACTTGTTTCTTGTGCTTGTCTGTAGCCACAGAATCCCACCACAGCCGAAAGAACTCCTGCTCCACTGCGATGAACTTGCGCTGTTTGTTCTGTGTCAGCGCCTCTGTCACACTGGAGTACACGTTCGCTGCATAGGCATGCATGCTCTCCTGTTTGAAGATTAAAGAGAGGAAAACACCCTGTTCAATGCTGTATACTGTGAACACTGACAGTATAGAGTCGTAACTACATTTGGACTGACATTTCATTTTGTGACATTCTTGAACCTCCCAAAATAAAAAGGTCCCTAGTTCTAACGTCCAAGAAACCAACCTAACTCCTGTACTATTGTATAAACGTTAGCTCAGTAAACTAGTAACAAACCTGAATAGTATATACCCAGCCAACATCCATGTGACTGTGCGGGATAACAAACGTCTGAATTGGTCCATTTCTCTCTGCACAGATAACCGTGAAAAATAAAAACAGTGGGAAAGTTAAAAACCCCATCTCTGTCAAAACATGAGATCACAGCAAACTAACCCACGTCCTTATTATGGTTTTGCAGCATGTGACAATCAGGCGGCGCCCCGCCCCTTGATGTACGGAGTACCGCAGAGGTCCAAAATAATGTGAAGCCGCAAATTAAAACCAACCATTTTAAACAGCGCAGAACTTCGTGATTGTGAACAGGTTAACTGGTAAACTTTACCCCGGAAAACATTCAGGGAAACACACATACTGGGCATTTGGAGGTGAATGCGCAACAAAGATGTCAAGGAACAGAAGGATCACGTTAATATTTGGAGGATTTATAACAGCAGTTGCTGCTGCATTTTACCCTATATTTTTCCACCCACTCACGCACACAGCTGACTACAGTAAGTAACGATCGTTATTCGAGGAATGTACTAGTCGACTCTGTCACAGAGTCTTGTTACACAACGACATGCTAGCTAGGAAGTCTTGTTAGGCGACTTTTTATTTTATAACTGCTAGTATCCTCATGTGGACATAATTTTGCCCTGGCCAGTCGGACCGTAAACATTGCATTGACAAATTAGCTATGCCATTTGTTTGAAGTTGTAGCCGTGTGTGCTAAAAACCCATGTAATAACGTAGCTACATGGTCTCAGTATAACGGGTTTCTGTTTTTAAGTATAGACAGTTTATTTTAATGCTGTACAATTGTGATCATACTACAAGTTCTGTCAAGCAGTGGTCTGATTGCACCAGTGGACAGTGCTAGTGCACTTGCCTTGTCTATAAGGATCCTGGTTCAAACCCCCCCCCCCCCCAGTCCCCCGCAACACAATTGAAAACCCCACTCACTTCTCTGCAGATCAAGTCCAGAGGGCAAACCGAGCAGGAATCAATCAAGCAGACGTGCAACCAGTGGGTAAGTAGCCTGCTAACTTCTCTCATGCAATGGTTCTTCTTTGTTGTTCTTTGTTCTCCTTTGTTGTTTGTTTGTATTGTTCCATCCCCTGTCCTATCAGCAAACTTTACATTTTCACTAACCATATATAAATCAGTTATAATGTGGTGTATTTTCAGGTGTCAAAGTATGGTCTGATCCCTACAAGCCAAAGTGATGCCTGAGACAACTGTCCCTGGTATGGAAAAGAAGACGCTATGCTGATGAAGACTGTCCACTGAAGATGATTCTGAATCCCAATTGGAGTGTGTTTGTGTGAGTGAATGCTTAGGTGTGGTGGATGGATGCTTACCACTTTATCCTATGAATAAAGTTTAAAGGCCTCTGTGTTTTCTCTTTATGTTTTTGGAAGTGTTTGGGCCTATGTATTTGGGAATTCAATTGGTCACTTCATTTCTTTAGGCTACTTGTAGTGCATTGGATGTGATATGCATTATGACCACAAGGTGTCACTATTTGCTCAGACAGTGGCAGAGAGGCAGTTTGGTACATTATGTGCTCAGTAGGCCTATATCCTAGATTTATTGCTTTCAAATAAAACCAATTCGTTTTTTCTTCTTCTGGGTATATTTAAGCAATAAGGCCTTCGGCCTATAATAATAATAAAGACCCTAGGCCAATAATGGCCAATATACCACGGCTAAGGGCTGTATCCAGGCACTACGAGTTGCGTCGTCGATAAGAACAGCCTTAGCCGTGGTATATTGGCCGTATATCACAAACCCAGAGGTGCCTTATTGCTATTATAAACTGGTTACCAATGTAATTAGTGCAGTAAAAACTTTTTTTCAGACCTGTGGTATACAATCTCATATACCACGGCTGTCAGCCAATCAGCATTCAGAGAACCACCCAGTCTATTTGTCAATACATTTGTATTGACAGATGTCCACTTCACATGAACAATGTTTCAGACAGAGGTGCACATGCTTTAGAACCAGCTAAAAGGCAAATGATAAAGTGAAACTTGAGCCAAGCTCATCTAGACTAGTGCTGCTAGAGGCCAGCACTGTATCCACGACAACGGGAATGCACCTACACTTGGAACACCTGCAGACCTTTCAAAATCTCCGCCCACTTCAAACTCTCGCACACTCAACCATTCCGTAGTTGGTAGAAGACCCAGTTTGCGGAATTTGATACTTTTGCTTCACGACTGGAAATTGTGCCATAATGAGATTAGTGAGATACAGTTGACGTCAGAAGTTTACATACACTTAGGTTGGAGTCAGTAAAACTCATTTTTAAACCACTCCACAAATTTCTTGTTTACAAACTAGTTATGGTAAGTTGGTTAGGACATCTACTTTGTGCATGACACAAGTCATTTTTCCAACAATTGTTTACAGACAGATTATTTCACTTATCATTCACTGTATCACAATTCCAGTGGGTCAGATGTTTACATACACTAAGTTGAATGGGGCTTTAAACAGCTTGGAAAATTCCAGAAAATTATGTAATGGCTTTAGAAGCTTTTGATAGGCTACTTGACATCATTTGAGTCAATTGGAGGTGTACCTGTGGATGTATTTCAAGGCCTACCTTCAAACTCAGTGCCTCTTTGCTTGACATCATGGGAAAATCAAAAGAAATCAGCCAAAAAAAACTGTAGACCTCCACAAGTCTGGTTCATCCTTGGGAGCAATTTCCAAATGCCTGAATGTACCACGTTCATCTGTACAAACAATAGTACGCAAGTATAAACACCATGGGACCATGCAGCCGTCATACCGCTCAGGAAGGAGATGCATTCTGTCTCCTAGAGATGAACGTACTTTGGTGTGAAAAGTGCAAATCAATCCCAGAACAACAACAAAGGACCTTGTGAATATGCTGGAGGAAACCGGTACAAAAGTGTCTATATCCACAGTAAAATGAGTCCTATATCCACATAACCTGAAAGGCTGGTCAGCAAGGAAGACGTCCCTGCTCCAAAACCGGCATAAAAAAGCCAGCCTACGGTTTGCAGCTGCACATGGGGACAAAATCATACTTTTTTGGAGAAATGTCCTCTGGTCTGATGAAAAAAAATAGAACTGTTTGGCCATAATGACCATCGTTATGTTTGGAGGAAAAAGGGGGAGGCTTGCAAGCCGAAGAACACCATCCCAACCGTGAAGCATGGGGGTGGCAGCATCATGTTGTGGGGGTGCTTGCTGCAGGAAGGACTGGTGCACTTCACAAAATAGATGCCATCGTGGGCAAGTAAAATTATGTGGATATATTAAAGCAACATCTCAAGACATCAGTTAAAGTTAAAAGCTTGGTCGCAAATGGGTCTTCCAAATGGACAATGACCCCAAGCATACTTCCAAAGTTGTGGCAAAATGGCTTACGGATAACCAAGTCATGGTATTGGAGTGGCCATCACAAATCCCTGACCTCAATCCTGTAGAACATTTGTGGGCAGAACTGAAAAAGTGTGTGCGATCAAGGAGGCCTACAAACCTGACTCAGTTACACCAGTTCTGGCAGGAGGAAATTCACCCAACCTTTTATGGGATGCTTGTGGAAGACTACCTGAAATGTTTGACCCTAGTTAAACAATTTAAAGGCAATGCTACCAAATACTATTTGAGTGTATGTAAACTTCTGACCCACTGGGAATGTGATGAAAGAAATAAAAGCTGAAAGAAATCATTCTCTCTTCTATTATTCTGACTTTTCACATTCTTAAAATAAAGTGGTTATCCTAACTGACCTAAAACAGGGAATTTTTAATGGGATTAAATGTCAAGAATTGTGAAATACTGAGTTTAAATGTATTTGCCTAAGGTGTATGTAAACTTCTGACTTCAACTCTATATCTCATGCACAAAAACATCATGGCCCATGCGATCTAACAAGGGCACTGATCTGAAAAATGTCCAAATAATGTTTAGCTTTGCCTTGTGAGGTTTCACTGTGACTGACCCTAACTTTCCCATCAGATTGCAGGACCCAGAACAGTCCCTGCAAAATCTTTGAGAAATAAAAGAGGAGGTCTGGATAAATTATGGGATTTGATTACCTCCCTAAAGAGATGACCTAAGTTATAAGCAGTCCAGTCCACACAACAATGTAGCCTACGTCTAAAACTTTTAGTTGGGGCCTTCTGCCAACAAAACCCAGTGCCAAGGCCTTACACTCACCCTCCCTCTCAACCCCCCCCCCCCCCCCCCCCCCCCCCCAATCAACAAGCCCCATTGTTTATGAGATGTTGTTATTGTTTGTCTGCTCTCAGAAACAAAGGAAAACTCAAAGAGCCCAATGAGCGTAGCCACATCCAAATAAAGAGTGGAGAGAAAGAAAGGCGAAATTCCTCTCATTCCCCCGCTGGTGTTTTCCAGATTCTTCCAATGACAGCTCCCGGCGTGTGTGAGTGAAGTAAGACGACAGAGGGGAAATCAGTGCTGGAAAGGAAGAGAACCACATTCTTGCGGGGTACTCGTCACCTCCACGCACACTGAACAGAAAGAAATGAAATTGCGGGACTATATATTGTGGTAGGATGAAATAGTATGAATAAATTCATTAAAATACATGTTTTTATGAAAATATGGCAATCATTTTAATATGTTGGTAATCCATTGTATAAAAGTGATAACGGTTTGCCCCGAGCCAATATATCCTCCAAACACCTGCTTCTCGGGCATTATCACTGAACAATTTACTGTACAGTTTACCTCAATTAATCAGTTCTCATTACTGAAGTCTATCTCTCACTTCACTTAGGTGAAAGAAGTCCCTGACTCTCCAATTACCTGGGGCAAGTCTTTTAAATGTCAAACGTCTCACTCCTAGGCCTATAGCATAATCCTGTCATATGGTGTCCTGTTGGTTCTACAGCCCTCTGAATAGAGGTCGCGACCCCGACCCGCTATAACCAACAACAGCCACACCTTGCGTCTCCGTAACAGTTCTATCACCAAGCAATCGATCCATTACACAAATCATACCTATTGAGAATCTTTCCTGAACTCAACGGTGACTTAAATTCGACCAGTTGTTTTGCCCACCTTCAAGAGTGCCGGTAATTGGCAACGTTCCTCCCCCTAATTACTATGGGAACCGGGGTTGAAAGACAGAGAAGCAGCAGGATTTATTTACATCTAGGAGGGGGAGGAACTGAACGTAATATACTACTTGAGTTCTAATGGGGAATCTGTCATGCATGGAAATGAACTGAGAGTACGGAATTAGTGAATACAGGAAATGAAAATAAACAAACCAAACAACTGTAAAGAGTTCTAACAGTCGCTAATGAAAGACAGAGCGAGCTTTGAGGCATGTTGCTTCTGTTATTGGGGAAGTTTTCCAATCAAATTGGGATGACTTTTACAGCTCTACAGTCTGTGAACACTTTGTTGTCAACTGTCACTTTGGAGGATCCTGTGGATCAATGGAACACATGTATCCAAGTTTCGGTTATTGTGAGGACAATTGTGTCAACATGTTTTTTGTTGTTGTCACAAAACACAGGCATGCACGCGTCCATACACACACACACACACACGCACACACACACACACACACACACACACACACACACACACACACACACACACACACACACACACACACACACACACACACACACACACACCACACACACACACACACACACACACACACACACACACACACACACACACACACACACACACACACACACACCACATCTCCATTCATTATCACACACACTCCCACTCTCTTGCTCTCTCACTCTCTCTCGCCTGTGTTTTCGCTCTCTCTCGCACTCTCCATTTCACACACGGCCAATTAACCATGGTCCATATCCGAATTCCTGTTCTCCAGTATAACTACTCCTTGCCCTCAAAAACAGTGTACCGTAGCGCTGGGTCACATCTTGGGTTACCAGGCCTAAACGCTGTGGAAACTGATACCGTAAGTATTTAGCAATGTCTGGAATAAGCACATCCTAGCAAGCAGTCTAAAAGGCCAAGTGACAGTGTGTTCCTGGGCGAGCTAACAGCTACCTAACGTTACATCATCTCAATGCCAGAAACATAGAAAGAAGCATGTTGGAAAACACAGTAGCACACGCACACACACACACACACACACACACACACACACACACACACACACACACACACACACACACACACACACACACACACACGCACACGCCACACAACTCACACAAACACGCACATATATTTTCTGTATCTCCTGAGTTTTAATCAGAGCACTGTGGATGACAACAGAAACTCTAAACTAAACAGTAATGTTATACTCACTGGAAGGCCATCACGGTTGTCCTGTGTGTGTGTGTGTGTGCTTGTGTTGAACTATGTTAAAAAATGTTCTGCGAAGAACCGCAATACATAATTATGGTCAGTGTTGGGTTCCATCTCTTCTGCTCTGTTTGTGGAGATGTGTAATTTGTTTATTTCAGCAAATCTTTAATAGAAGCCATGTCCATGGGCAGAGACGTTGAAATGTGACTGACGTATTGACGCTCTCCCTTTTCTTACTGTTTGTGTTTGTTTGTGTTTTGAGGTCTTTTTGAAATGATGCTGAGGTCCGTGGAAACATCATGGAAGAGTCTGTGTGTGTGCTTGTGTGTGCTTGTGTGTGTGTGTGTGTGTGTGTGTGTGTGTGTGTGTGTGTGTGTGTGTGTGTGTGTGTGTACATACGTTTTCTCTGTGTGTGTGTGTGCATGTGTCATGCGCCCGAGCACATTTGTGTGAGCACAACAGAAGGTGATTTTTCACTCTCTTCCAGTCCCAACAACTGACCTCCTGACCTATCCGGCCCATTGGCTTCGTAAGTGTGTCACCTACACAATAACAACCACCCTCCACACAGAATAACTATTTCTCTCTTTCACCCTGATTTTAAAAAATCGTACAAATGTGAGGTAGCGAGAGAGACAACACTCAGCAACCTCTTACTCATGTAAAACAGGTTCTCCTTCGCCATTCTATGGAATTATATGGGTTAAGCTCAGAGGGGTTCTTAAAGGAAGTTGATGGCGCGTTTTAAGGCTACATTGTATAGACGCAAGTGGGAGGAAGGTAGGCTCCTATAGGGTCACCTTACGGCTGGTGAATGAGACATAAGACGGAGGTGGAAAAGGGAGTTGAGGTCTTGAACGCTGCCAAGTGTTTTAAAATGTCTTTTTTTTTGATAACGTGTATTTAGCTAACTATTTTCCACATCTCCACAAAATATTACTGTTTTGCAAAAGCATGCTCGAGCGCCAGATTTGATATCCGCGCTTATAAACCCAGGGTCGTTACAATATTATTAATTTCAAATTTGTTTTTTCAAATTATGGGATACTGAGGAGGTATATTATAAATAGTTTTCTTGGTTTTAGAACTTTATTTTTGTGTCCTGTTAGTGCAATTTATTTAAATTGTTCTTGCTTACTTAAGTAGCTAGCTACCAGCACGAGTGTGCAGTTTTCTGCGCCAGAATGGTCTATGCTGCCGAAAATGTTGTTGACTTTTTGTTGAAGAACCCCTTTCATTCTCTGGGGTTTACGGAAAAGGTGTGAATTAAAAGCAAGGGTCGACCTCTGCCTGAGATCAGTTTCATGAAGAAGGATGAAAAGGTGAGGGTGTTCAATACCACCTGATATCAAAAGTATAGCTGGTTAACAGGGAGCCATTCATCAAGTCTACTGTATTGCTGGCCTTGCCTGCGTTTTTGGGCATGCAAGAATGAGCTTTTAGAGGACACTACGAGATAGAAAGTTCCGGCGACAAGGGCAACTACAAGGAGCTTGCAGAGGTAACACAGGTGTGAGTGTTGACAAGGACAAGGCTGGAGATCACTCTGTCATGCTGATTGAGTTTGAATAACAGACTGGAAGCTTCGAAAGGGGGGTGGTGCTTGGAATCATTGTTCTTCCTCTGTCAAACATGCAACGTGCCGTCATCATTACTTTGCACTAAAAGGGCTTCAAGGCAAGGATATCGCTGCCAGTAAGATTGCACCTAAATCAACCATTTATCGGATCATCAAGAACTTCAAGGAGAGCGGTTCAATTGTTGTGAAGAAGGCTTCAGGGTGCCCAAGAAAGTCCAGCAAGCGCCAGGACCGTCTCCTAAAGTTGATTCCGCTGCGGGATCGGAGCCCCACCAGTACAGAGCTTGCTCAGGAATGGCAGCAGGCAGGTGTGAGTGGATCTGCACGCACAGTGAGGTGAAGACTTTTGGAGGATGGCCTGGTGTCAAGAGGGCAGCAAAGAAGCCACTTCTCTCCAGGAAAAACATCAGGGACAGACTGATATTCTGCAAAAGGTACAGGGATTGGACTGCTGAGGACTGAGGTAAAGTCATTTTCTCTGATGAATCCCCTTTCCAACTGTTTGGAACATCCGGAAAAAAGCTTGTCCGCAGAAGACAAGGTGAGCGCCACCATCAGTCCTGTGTCATGTCAACAGTAAAGCATCCTGAGACCATTCATGTGTGGGGTTGCTTCTCAGCCAAGGGAGTGGGCTCACTCACAATTTTGCCTAAGAACACAGCCATGAATAAAGAATGGTACCAATGGTACCAACACTTCTCCCAACCATCCAGGAACAGTTTGGTGACGAACAATGCCTTTTCCAGCATGATGGAGAACCTTGCCATAAGGCAAAAGTGATAACTAAGTGGCTCGGGGAACAACACATTGATATTTTGAGTCCATGGCCAGGAAACTCCCCAGACCTTAATCCCATTGAGAACTTGTGGTCAATCCTCAAGAGGCGGGTGGACAAACAAAAACCCACAAATTCTGACAAACTTCAAGCATTGATTATGCAAGACTGGGCTGCCATCAGTCAGGATGTGGCCCAGAAGTTAATTGACAGCATGCCAGGGCGGATTGCAGAGGTCTTGAAAAAGAAGGGTCAACACTGCAAATCTTTCTAGGGAGTTTTTCCTTGCCACCGTGATTCTACACCTGCATTGCTTGCTGTTTGGGGTTTTAGGCTGGGTTTCTGTACAGCACTTTGAGATATCAGCTGATGTATGAAGGGCTATATAAAATACATTTGATTTGATTTTAAATATTGACTCTTTGCATCAACTTCATGTAATTGTCAATAAAAGCCTTTGACACTTATGAAATGCTTGTAATTATACTTCAGTATTCCATAGTAACATCTGACAAAATATCTAAAGACACTGAGGCAGCAGACTTTGTGGAAATTCATATTTGTGTCATTCTCAAAAGTTTTGGCCACGACTAGGCTACTAATAAGAGCAGATGCATACAACCTATGTTCGCTGTCCATTTGGTCAGTGTCACACCCTGACCATAGTTTACTTTGTATATTTCTATGTTTTGGTTGGTCAGGGTGTGAGCTGAGTGGGCATTCTATGTTTCATTGTCTAGTTTGTCTATTTCTATGTCTGGCCTGATATGGTTCTCAATCAGAGGCAGGTGTTAGTCATTGTCTCTGATTGGGAACCATATTTAGGTAGCCTGGGTTTCGCTGTGTGTTTGTGGGTGATTGTTCCTGTCTCTGTGTTCTCACCAGATAGGGCTGTTTCGGTTTTCGTTATGTTCTTTGTTTTGTAGTGTTTGTATCGATTTGTGTTTTACGTTTGTTTATTAAACATGGATTGCAATCTACACGCCGCATTTTGGTCCAACTCTCCTTCACATACAGAAAACCGTGACAGTCAGGGTAAACTCATTGGTAACGTTATGTATTTATAGTCCATTTGTGAGTCAGGAAAAAATGTGACGTGCTCAAATTCAGTTTATATTCAAAATTGGGCTGGCTAGGCTGCCTATACGTTTTTAACCAATAATGATTAACTGGAATGAATTAATCAACATAATAGTGATGACGGATGTGAGTAAATGTTTTGTAAGGCCTACAGTTGCATAGGCCTGCTTGATGCAAACATGCATAAAGCTCAGCCCTTTGAGTTCTATTGTCTATCAGTTGATGTTTGGGTAGAGGAAATCCCCCTCCTAATCTAGTCTAAATATAATTCATATGAACAAATATAAGGTAGCTGCAGTTTGACAGGGTTTTCATTTAAAAGTCATGTGACCTGATTAGGAAAAACTGGTCCCGTCATAGCCCATATAAAAACTTTACAGCTGATTAATCACTTAGGGTCAAGATTTTTCCTAGTTAGGTTAACATATAAGGATGAGCTCCAGGCCCCAGAAAGTAAAAATTGCCACACTGCTCTGGGACCTATAGTGCCGCCAGTCTGACTACTCTGGGACCTGCCGCCAGTCTGACTACTCTGGGACCTGCCACCAGTCTGACTACTCTGGGACCTATGGTGCCTCCAGTCTGACTACTCTGGGACCTATGGTGCCTCCAGTCTGACTACTCTGGGACCTATGGTGCCACCAGTCTGACTACTCTGGGACCTATGGTGCCACCAGTCTGACTACTCTGGGACCTATGGTGCCTCCAGTCTGACTACTCTGGGACCTATACTGCCTCCAGTCTGACTACTCTGGGACCTATGGTGCCACCAGTCTGACTACTCTGGGACCTATGGTGCCACCAGTCTGACTACTCTGGGACCTATACTGCCTCCAGTCTGACTACTCTGGGACCTATGGTGCCTCCAGTCTGACCACTCTGGGACCTATAGTGCCACCAGTCTGACTACTCTGGGACCTATACTGCCTCCAGTCTGACTACTCTGGGACCTATGGTGCCTCCAGTCTGACTACTCTGGGACCTATAGTGCCACCAGTCTGACCGCTCTGGGACCTGCCACCAGTCTGACTACTCTGGGACCTGCCACCAGTCTGACTACTCTGGGACCTGCCACCAGTCTGACCGCTCTGGGACCTGCCACCAGTCTGACCACTCTGGGACCTGCCACCAGTCTGACTACTCTGGGACCTGCCACCAGTCTGACTACTCTGGGACCTGCCACCAGTCTGACTACTCTGGGACCTGCCACCAGTCTGACTACTCTGGGACCTGCCACCAGTCTGACTACTCTGGGACCTGCCACCAGTCTGACTACTCTGGGACCTGCCACCAGTCTGACCGCTCTGGGACCTATAGTGCCACCAGTCTGCTTGCAGTTGTCAGTTATCGTCAGGTATGTGGATGATCAGGGCTTTAGTCAGGAACATTCTTGGGATACTTTGTTTCAAGTGGGAACTTAGCAAGATGTGCACACAGTCTGTGTTTGACTTGTCTGAGTTTAACTTGATAGAGAAACGTGTTGTCCAAACCTATGATGGTGTAGCTGTAATGGAGTAGATCTGCCGTTTGTATTTACAGCTAAGTTCCCTGATTAAGAGGTGATGACCACTCCACTCCACTACCATTGTCAACTCTCTCCTCTGGGACCTATGGTGCCACCAGTCTGACCGCTCTGGGACCTATAGTGCCACCAGTCTGACCGCTCTGGGACCTATAGTGCCACCAGTCTGACCGCTCTGGGACCTATAGTGCCACCAGTCTGACTACTCTGGGACCTGCCACCAGTCTGACCACTCTGGGACCTATGGTGCCCACTCATCCACTGACACATTGCATGTTTCCCATCCAAGCACTGTGAGTACCCCTATACATTTTCTGTCATTCCTGTATGTGGAGTCAATCACAAACACAATATTACACATCAGTGATTTTACTCCTTGCTTGGACTAACTCATTCGGAGCTCTTTGGTCTTACTGTGTTGTGTTCATGTTTTGTCTTCCCAGTCAAATCCTGTCCTGCCCTGAAGTCAAGCCTCGGAACACCTCATCTCATGCCTCATACCCTCATCTAACCACTGCTGGGATCCCTTTCCAACAGGGTGTAAGTAGCCCCTCTCATTCCCATTCCCCATAATATTGCACTATACATGTCTTTATCATATGCTTTAGGTTAAAATAGTTAGTCTTTGACGATTTTTGAAACACATTTTGACGTCTCCGTGTGTTACGCGCCTATACCGTGGGTCTCCCATCCTCCTCAATTTTAAGTCACCAGCCTCCACTTTTTTAGATAGTATGTTACTGAACACTTTGTTTGAATTGGACTGAACCAGAGAGTGAACCAGTCATGGTAAACAGGTCTCTGGAGCGCAGGTCTCTGGTGCGCAGGTCTCTGGTGCGCAGGTCTCTGGTGCGCAGGTCTCTGGTGCGCAGGTCTCTGGTGCGCAGGTCTCTGGCGCGCAGGTCTCTGGCGCGCAGGTCTCTGGCGCGCAGGTCTCTGGTGCAGGTCTCTGGTGCGCAGGTCTCTGGCGCGCAGGTCTCTGGCGCGCAGGTCTCTGGCGCGCAGGTCTCTGGTGCAGGTCTCTAGTGCGCAGGTCTCTGGTGCGCAGGTCTCTCGTGCACAGGTCTGTCTTGTCCGACAATGTACCCTATTATTAGTGATTGTTAAGTAATTTTGTAATCAATGTTCATAAATTCCAATGATCTTTATCTGTCTAATTCAATAACTCCAACCACGCTGTCTTACATACCACTGACAGAACAAAATGAAACAAGCTAATGGGATGTTTTAATATCGACGATGAATTATCGTGAATCATATAACGGGATCTGTTTCTATTGAAGCCACCAAGCCTAAACCACACAAACACACACATCTTCTTTTTCTCATGGGTTTTCATTAGAGCCCTGTGGATGACAACAGAATATATGACTTGGCTTGGACTGAGGATTCTGGGAAAATAATGTAATTTTGGAACTGTTGATGGAACACAGGCTGCTCTTGGCCTGGCCTTCTCTTTGTGCATACTGGGGGAGCGGCCACAGCGCTGGGTTTAGTTTCCAGACCAGAAAGATCTGACCCAGCATAATTACTCCTTTACGTTTAATCACAACTGTGTTTAGAACCGCTTCTGAGGTCCCCTCAAAGCAAACCAGTTATGTCAAAGAGCCAGGACAGTTCAGTCGGTAGAGCAACAGACATGATCTATGAAGTGACGTTGCAATAAAGTAATGACGTGGTGTTGTTCACTTCATTCTCTATGCATCCTTATCCCCTTCTATAGAAGCATACACAATGTGTGAAGCCGTGCCACGTCGAGGATACTAACTGCACTGGTGCCATTGCAGAAGAGGAGTTTTACTCACTGAATAGAAGTTAAACATCCCACCTGAACATTCAAGCCGTCTTCTTCTGTACCCGAGTGCTCTATGTTCTCTACCTCCCTCCTTCCCTTCCCTCGTCCTTCTCCTCCCCTACATTCAGAGAAAGAAACACTAACCACATATTTCTGTGTAGAAACCCAGATGGGCAGAGGACCATGACAGAAGTGGAGTTCTCTCTGCCTCTTCTGCCTCTTCTGCCTCTTCTGCCTCTTGTGCCTCTTGTGCCTCTTGTGCCTCTTGTGCCTCTTCTGCCTCTTGTGCCTCTTCTGCCTCTCTCTGCCTCCCGGCATGGCTGAGATTGCCCTGTAATTACGGGCGGACAGGGAGGCTGACGGTGGATGTTGGACAGGGCCCATTGTTTGGAGAACAATGGTGTGGATAGGAAGGAGGAGAGTGAGGTATGATGGCATTGCTGGTTTGGTTTGGAACGCGGCTGTCTGCCTGTAGTGGGGGTGCTCGGCATTGGCTTTGCGCTCGCTGGGGCTGTGTGTGTGTGTGTTACAGATTATATAATGAAGAAATTGGAGGGGTGGCAAGCTGCAGAGAACAGTAGCAGTGTGTGTATGAATGATTGTGTGGTTGGAAAAGTATTCACTGTTTTAAATCCCACTTATCATTTGTTTGAATGTTTTTAGGTGGATGGATGAATCGTTGAGGCAGCAGGATCAGATAGTTTGGGCTTTTCTTGTAAGAGAGGAGAGGTTTAGAATAAATGGAGCTTGTGTTTGTGTCTTCTGGAGTCCTTCTATAGTCTTGTCCACTCCAGACATCTGAAATGTATGTTTGAATTGCATGGTAAATGCTGTGTGACCCTATTGCACAATGACTGTTCACTTTTGACAAAAGAAGAGAACAATTATAGGCCTGTCTTTCCTGTTGTCTTTCCTGTTGTCTTTCCTGTTGTCTTTCCTGTTGTCTTTCCTGTTGTCTTTCCTGTTGTCTCTCCTGTTGTCTCTCCTGGTGTGTCTCTCCTGGTGTGTCTCTCTCCTGGTGTCTCTCTCCTGGTGTCTCTCTCCTGTTGTCTCTCTCCTGTTGTCTCTCTCCTGTTTTGTCTCTCTCCTGTTGTGTCTCTCTCCTGTTGTCTCTCTCCTGTTGTCTCTCTCCTGGAGTCGCTCTCCTGGAGTCTCTCTCCTGGAGTCGCTCTCCTGGAGTCGCTCTCCTGGAGTCGCTCTCCTGGTATTTCTATGTAGTAAATTATGTTTTGTATAATCAATATACAATATTAATGCATACTTGCCTGTATGTAATCCATACGTGTGGATAGGTTATCATGATTCCATTGTACACAGCGTACTGCGTCACTAAGCCTCTAGTGAGAAATGGGGACTTACGCATTTACAATGTAATCCCACACATTTGTTAGCGTTGCCTTCAATAATATTTGGATGAAACGGGGCTGATTCTAGATTGGAGCAACAATAACAGATTTAGAGCGCGGGTAATGGGAGGAGCGCTGAGGAATGACTTGCTGGACCTTTGCTGTGTAACACTGTTTTGGGGATTAGCCAGAGAGGAACGGAGCTCTGTTTTCCAAACTCTATCTCCTGCGAAATGTCAGCATGATCTGCAGAGAGACGGGAATGAGTTCTGACAGAGAGAGGTGGTGAGGGGGGGGGGGGGGAGAGAGATGGAGAGACATAGAGAAATGGAGAATGAGTGAGCGAGGGAGGAAGAGGGAGAGACATAGAGAGAGCGCGATAGATGGGGGGGGGGGTGAGGGGGGAGAGAGATGGAGAGACATAGAGAGAGCGCAATGGTGGGGGGGGAAGAGGGAGAGACATAGAGAGAGCGCGATAGAGAGGGGTGGGGGGGAGAGATGGAGAGACAGAGAAATGGAGAATGAGGGAGGGAGGGACATGGACTGAGCGAGGGAGGGAGGAAGAGGGAGAGACATAGAGAGAGCGCGATAGAGGGGGGGGTGAGGGGGGAGAGAGATGGAGAGACATAGAGAGAGCATGATGGTGGGGGGGGGGAGAGGGAGAGACATAGAGAGAGAGCGATAGAGAGGGGGTGAGAGAGGGAGAGACATAGAGAGAGCGAGAGGGAGAGACATAGAGAGAGCGATAGAGAGGGGGTGAGGGAGGGAGAGAAAGGGAGAGACATAGAGAGGGGGCGAGGGAGGGTGAGACAGAGCGAGATCGATAGAGAGGGGGTGAGGGAGGGAGAGAAAGGGAGAGACATAGAGAGGGGGCGAGGGAGGGTGAGACAGAGCGAGATCGATAGAGAGGGGGTGAGGGAGGGAGAGACATAGAGAGGGGGTGAGGGAGGGAGAGGGAGAGACATCGAGAGAGATCGATAGAGAGGGGGTGAGGGAGAGAGAGGGAGAAACAGAGAGAGATCGATAGACGTGGGGTGAGGGAGGGAGAGGGAGAGACATAGAGAGAGAGCGATAGAGACGGGGTGAGGGAGGGAGAGGGAGAGACATAGAGAGAGCGATAGAGAGGGGGTGAGGGAGGGAGAGGGAGAGACATAGAGAGAGAGCAATAGAGAGGGAGAGGGAGAGACATAGAGAGAGATCGATAGACGTGGGGTGAGGGAGGGAGAGGGAGAGACATAGAGAGAGCGATAGAAAGGGGGTGAGGGAGGGAGAGAAAGGGAGAGACATAGAGAGAGAGCGATAGAGAGGGGGTGAGGGAGGGTGAGACATAGAGAGAGATCGATAGAGAGGGGGTGATGGAGGGAAAGGGAGAGACATAGAGAGAGATTGCTAGAGAGGGGTGAGGGAGAGAGGGAGAGACATAGAGAGAGATCGATAGAGAGGTGGTGAGGGAGGAAGAGGGAGAGACATAGAGAGAGAGCGATAGAGAGGGGGTGAGAGAGGGAGAGACATAGAGAGAGCGATAGAGGGGGTGAGGGAGGGAGAGGGAGAGACATAGAGAGAGAGCAATAGAGAGGGGGTGAGGGAGGGAGAGACATAGAGAGGGGTTGAGGGAGGGAGAGGGAGAGACATAGAGAGCGAGAGGGAGGGAGAGGGAGAGACATAGAGAGCGATAGAGAGGGGGTGAGGGAGGGAGGGAGAGACATAGAGAAAGCGATAGAGAGGGGGAGTGGACGTAGGACTTACAAGAACGGATAAGTCAGGAAAATAAGCCACAGGAAACCCTATACCTCTCTCTGGTACATGCTCACATATTCTCTCTCTCACTCCCCCGCTCTCTCTCCTTCTCTCTCTCTCTCTCTCTCTCACTCTCTCTCCATCTCTCTCTTTCTCTCTCTGTCTGCATGTGTCTCTCTCTTTCTCTGTGTACTTTATCTCATTCTCTCTTTTTCTCTCTGGTTGAAAAGTCTCTCTTTTGCCCTCTCGTCTACCCACCCTCTCTGTCTCGCCCCTCCCTCCCTCCCTCCCTCCCTCCCTCCCTCCCTCCCTCCCTCCCTCCCTCCCTCCCTCCCTCATACTGACGAGCAGACAAAAGAGATAAGGCTAAGGGTACAACTGAAGACGGGGCTACAGGAGAACAAGAGGCACACTTGACACTATTGAGGAAATGACAATGACCTTGTTGAGGGACGTTGCCAAACATCCATTTAATAATTGATCTGTCATCTGTTTATTTGTTTATCTCTGTTTATCCCTTCATCTGTTAAACCGATAGAGACACAAATAAACAGATGATCTCTATCAGTTTATCTCTTTCTTCTTAATCTCTCTCTTGTCAATCTCCCTTTTACCTCTGTTTCTCTCTGTCAATTTCTCTTTTCTCTCTTCTCACTCTATCCTTTCTTTCTCTTACCCCATCTCTCTGACACCCTTCACGTCTCTGTTTCTGCCCCCCCCCCCCCCCCCCTCTCTTTCAAATATCCAGGGTAAGCAGGGTAGTGATGGCCTATTGTGCAGAAGGGTGCAGGCTGGCAGTGCCCGGGGCTGTGTGACTGCTGGACCTCTGGGTGACTGCTGGACCTCTGGGTGACTGCTGGACCTCTGGGTGACTGCTGGACCTCTGGGTGACTGCTGGACCTCTGGGTGACTGCTGGATCTCTGGGTGACTGCTGGACCTCTGGGTGACTGCTGGACCTCTGGGTGACTGCTGGACCTCTGGGTGACTGCTGGACCTCTGGGTGACTGCTGGACCTCTGGGTGACTGCTGGACCTCTGGGTGACTGGCAGTATGTCCAGACACCTCCTGTGACTCCCTGCACGTTCCTGTCCCCGAGCCCAGACTGACTGACCCTGTGTGTGTGTGTGTTCCTCTGTCTGTGTTCCTCTGTCTCTGTCACACACAACAATGGGTTCAGGCAGCCACGGGTCTCCTCCACAGCTTACCAATGAATGTGTGTATTATGCAATTTGCGATGTTTGCAATAGAATAACCTGATTTATATCAAATGGTTTCCTCTCTGTTACCCAATAAGGCTAAACAGGAGCCAGCTCAGGACCTGGGTTTCAAACTTCAGTAAGTGGAACCAGACTAAAAGAGAAGGCAACAAAGTCAGGGTTCTATCAGTAGGGTTCTATCAGTAGGGTTCTGGGACATTGTGGACGGTCGTGTCACTGTTTCCATGTTATGGTTAACTAGCCTGTAGTTCCCCCCCCCTCCTATCTCTCTCTCCCTCTCTCGCTCTCTCTATCACTGATGGAGCTTGAGGCCCATTTATCTCTTACTCTCCTCCTCCCTCTCCCCTCGCCTTCTCTCTCTCACGCTCTCTCTCGCCCCTCTTTCTTTCTCTCTTCCTCTGGTGGGGACCATCTCTCTCTCCCCCCCCCCCCCTCTCTCTCTGGGCAAACGTGAGGCCCACCTCTCTCTCCCACTCTCTTTCCCCTCTCTCCTTCACTCATGTCTTGCCCAGCATCCCCACAAACAATCACAGAGCTAGCCAGCAGAGAGAAGAAGAAAGGAGCTTGTCACACAAATCCATTTCACAGATGATGTGGATGAGCTTGCTAACTACCCTCAGAAGGCCCAGACTGTTCCCTGACACTTGGATGCCATGCAGTCATTGTGGTTTGGACCAATGAGGTCACCCGTTGAAAGAACATCCAAGACATCACCCTATTGGCCCATCACTCATCTCACCCAATCACACTCTAGAGTTAGGCGCTAACCCACAGAGAAGGAAGAAGACGGTCTAAAAATGAAACCAAATAAAATGAAGAAGAGGGGGAAAGACTGGAATCTGTTTTTATTTAAAAGTAATCATCTGTCTTTAAACGGATAAGAGGAGAAGACGGAGAGGTTTGTCCTAGAGAGGACAGGCTGTTATGGCAGAGGCCTAGTTTCTCCTCAAACCCAACCCAGGCAGTCCGAGGTGTGTCTGTAAACAGACAAAACGTTTGTTGTGCTGTGATACTAAGCAGAGACAGGTTCATTGTTAGCTTTTGTGTCTGGAAACTTTACAGCTTTTTTTAAACTGATCTTTTTAAATGTGACCTCTGTAATCTGTGTTTTTTTTATTTTTTAAACTTTTTGTTTTAGTTTCTTGTCTCACTTTATACTTTGTTGCGTCCTTTCACAAGGCCCCAGCTGCCTCCTCTCTCCGTTTCTCCATCTCTCTCTCAATGTCTCTCTCTCTCTCTCGCTTTCCCTCTCTCTGTGTTCCCAGCGGTCATCAGTTGACTTGCTGGCTGTTGTTGATGACACCCGCTCACTTTGCCCCTCTGACCTCTAAACTTTCACCTCTTCTATTTCAGTCTTCTCTCTAGGAACGTGGAAAAACTGCCGTACAAACAAACACGACATTGACCAGTCTGTCCCTCTCGGGAATAAACAACTGATTTTCCGATATACCATCCTAGCTAGAATTGCACTGTTCTGGTAACTTTCCTAAAATTCCCAATTGTTGTATTATTCCTTCCCTGATTCCAGGTATCTTCCAACCCTAATCCTGACCCAAAAGGACCTTCGCCATCCCTTCAATTCTAAAACAAGAAGCAATGGGCATAGTGAAATGATGTCTGACCAAGTTATTGTCACCTTAACTATTGTTTAGCTACTATATCCATATAATGACTTACTGTCGTGTCCACATAGACACTCTCCATCAATTTGAGTCATCTGAAGATACCAGAGACTAAAACCGTGTCGTCTCGGCTGTTAGATGTGAACTGAGTTTAAGGGACTAATGTCTGAGATTATTCCTACTTTTATTTAGTCGTCATTCATCGAATCAGACGGAACTCGTAGCTCCAGAAAAGAGACTGAAGTGAATTTGTAATGTACACAACGTACTGTATGTTATAAATGGTGTTTACACAGGGAGAGAGATGTTCAGGCCAGCATTGTTGTCATGGTGGTCTGCACTGCAGGTTTATGGGAGTGTCCGTCTGGGATCTGTGACAACAAGTCTGATTGTTTTTTTTTTTTTCTCCAGACACGATGAACAGATTTCTAGGGATGTAGCCTTAAACCGCAGCCTAGCAACACGCATAATCACAATTAAAATCAGTGTGTTGACTCTGCCACGTCTCTATTATTTCTCCAATTAAACAATAGATGGAGGGAAAAGGATGGGTTGAAGAATGGAAGAGGAGAGGAAACACACACCCCCTTGGGAACGTTGACATGTAGATAGCTCGTAAAGATGTCTGATCAGCCAAGGCTTCGGTCCCTCCCCTCCTTGCTACGATTTAAAGATCCCAAATGTTTAGCTGTAAGCTGGACTCACCCAACTCCTTTACTTAAAAGGTTGAAAGGGACTTGTTTGTTTTAGAGGTCAAATATATACTTATTTTCGCCATTAATTAATGTTGGTTTGCCAACTGTCTTAAAAGTCCACGGAAAAACACTATATATACACATAAATGAATTGATTTGAGATGGTGGGGACATGTACCATCCCTCTCTGTGTCTCTCCCTCCCTCCTTTTTAGTGTTTTTTTTCAACAGCACCACCCTGCCACGCTTAGAGAGGGGGGCCAGAAGAAAGAAAACAAACGGCCAAACTAACACAACCGAACGCCAAGCTCAAATTCAACCATGACGGGCAGCCGAGCGAGCAAGAGCAAGCCTGGCGTTTAAAAAAAAGCCCTTTTGTAATGTATATTAACTCCAGGGGGCCCTTGTCACCTGACAGACCATTGTTCTGTGTGGGCCTGCGCCCCGTCACAGGAGCAGGTTGCATTGTTTATGGAGATTGGGCGCGGGTGCTGACTGGGTGTCTGCTAGGCAGGGGTTAAAAAGGGGAGGGATGGGGGGGGGGCTGTGACCCTGAGCAGATGGCTGGGCAGGGGCTCTGCTGAGCCAGAATTAATAGCGTGTGCCATGTCACATTGTCTGAGACGGGCTGCCTAAAAACCAAACTGCCCCCCTCTCCCTCCCTCTGCTGTCTCCCTCTCCCTCAATACCCCTACCCTTCCACTCCCTCTCCACCACTACCCCTACTCTTCCTCTACCCCTCCTCTCCCTCACTACCCCTACCCTTCCACTCCCTCTCCCCCACTACCCCTACTCTTCCTCTACCCTTCCTCTCCCTCACTACCCCTACCCTTCCTCTCCCTCACTACCCCTACCCTTCCTCTCCTTCACTACCCTTCCTCTTTCCCACTTCTCCCTCTGCCTTGGCCTTCCCTCTCTTTCACTCCACCTCTCTGCCTCATTCTGCTGCCTCTACTCCCCTTCTCCATCCTTCTCTATCTTTCTCCCTCCTCCCTATTTCTTCCCACCCCTCCTTCCTTCTCTCTCCTCCTTCCTCTCTCCTCCTCCCTCTACCCCCCCTCCCTCCGTCTCCCTCCTGTTCCCTCTTTCTTCCCCCCTCCCTCCGTCTCCCGCCTCCTTCCTCCCTCTACCCCCCCTCCCTCCATTTCCCTCCTCCTTCCTCTCTCCTCCTCCCTCTTTCTTCCCCCCCTCCCTCCGTCTCCTTCCTCTCTCCTCCTCTCTCTACCCCCTCCCTCCATCTCCCTCCTCCTTCCTCTCTCTTCCTCCCTCTACCCCCCCTCCCTCCATTTCCCTCCTCCTTCCTCTCTCCTCCTCCCTCTTTCTTCCTCCGTCTCCCTCCTCCTTCCTCTCTCCTCCTCTCTCTACCCCCTCCCTCCGTCTCCCTCCTCCTTCCTCTCTCTTCCTCCCTATACCCCCCCCTCCCTCCGTCTCCCTCCTCCTTCCTCTCTCCTCCTCCCTCTACCCTAACAGCTGGAACTACAGTCTCCATGGAGTGCTCCTTCAATGGCAACTTCACTCTTTTTACAAACACTCCTTCGCTCTCTCTCTCTTTCATCCATTCATTCACACCCTTGCGCATTCATCTTGCTCTCAATAGCTCAAATAAACATTCATTCACAGGTTTGCTCATTCAGTAGGGGCTTTATTGGCAGACAAATGAGGCACCTGTGTTTCAAAAGCTCTCCCGCTGAATGGCCTGCTCTCCTGTTCCTCTAGCACTCTAGCTCACTCTCCTTCTCCTCTTCCTCTCCTTCTCATTGTCTCTCTTCCTCTCCTCCTTGTCTCTCTTCCTCTCCTCCTTGTCTCTTCCTTTCCTCCTTCTCTTCCTTTTCCTCTTCCTCTCCTTCTCCTTGTCTCTCTTCTCCTCCTCCTCCTCTCTCTTCCTCTCGTTCTCCTTGTCTCTCTTCCTCTCCTCCTTGTCTCTCTTCCTCTCCTCCTTGTCTCTCTTCCTCTCCTTCTCATTGTCTCTTCCTCCCTCTTCCCCTCCTCCTCCTCTCTCTTCCTCTCCTTCCTATTCCTCTCCTTGTCTGTCTTCCTCTTCCTCTCATCCTCCATATTCCTTTCCTTCCCCTCCTCCCGCTTCCTCTTCCCCTCCCTATTCCTCTCCTTGTCTCTCTTCCTCTCTCTTCCCCTCTTCCTCCCTCCTCACCCACTCATTCCCTTTTAACAGCCTACCATAACAAACACTATACATTCTGTCCTCCTAGCAGCTCCTACTGCTCATCACATAACAGTCCCTGCTGTCTAGTCTGGGGTATGCATCCTCCAACAAACATTTCCGGGGCCTCTTCAGAATCCACGGCTGGCTGCCAGGAATTGGACAGTGGGTCAGAGGGCCGCCGGACCCCCTCGACGGGCCCCCTCTCCTAATCACCAGTGCTCTTCCTGACTCTCTGGGCCCCCCGGCTGACAGTCAGAGAGATGGAGGACGAGGGGGAACCAGAGGGTCAAGGCCTCATTGCAGCTCACTTGGCAGGCTCATACTGTGGGGCTGTGTGTGTTTGCCTTTTTTGTGTTAATCTATGTCTAATTGTGTGACGCTGTATTTTTTTCTGTGTGTTTTATACTGTGTGTGTGTGTGTGTGGCAGAGAATCAAAGGTCAGGGTTAAAAATGTTGCAGTTGACAAAGTAAAGCAGTCCATCCAAACACTCTCTTCACAACGATAGCATTTAGAATTAGCAACAAGGAGGAAACATGGGTCATGTAATACACCACACAGAGAGGGAGACCGTGATGGGACTTTAGACAGGATCAACTTGAAAAGTAAGGTATCGCCACTGTCATTCTGACGACCTAAAACAACATCAAGGAAATGTTTTTGCTTTATTTTGGTTCAAGCAAGGTTTTATGAGTTGGTTTTATCCATGGATTGTATTAGTTTTTTGTAATTGCTGGGACTGCTCTAAAAATATCAATATATATGGTGTTAAGTTCTCGCTATATGTGACTGAACCAACTTTGTGTCAGGAGCACATTGCAGAATAAGGGCACTAAACCCAAGCTTAACCAGCTGCTGAGCTTAGTTTACTGTACATGAATATCTCATAAGAATTTACACAAAGTGGAGAGATATAGTTTTTTTTTTGGAAACCCTCTTTGTTATGACATCTCTGTCCTTTTCCCTCTTTGTTATGACATCTCTGTCCTTTTCCCTCTTTGTTCTCGTGTCTGGTTTAGGTTTGAGCAGAGATTCTGTACAAGCCCTCACTACAATGAAAACCTCCCAAAACATTGGAATGGGTCCTTATCGAACGGGTCCTTATCGAACGGGTCCTTATCGAACGGGTCCTTATCGAACGGGTCCTTATCGAACGGGTCCTTATCGAACGGGTCCTTATCGAACGGGTCCTTATCGAACGGGTCCTTTTTGAACGGGTCCTTATCGAACGGGTCCTTATCGAACGGGTCCTTATCGAACGGGTCCTTATCGAACGGGTCCTTATTGAACAGGTCCTTATTGAACGGGTCCTTAATGAACGGGTCCTTATTGAACGGGTCCTTATCGAACGGGTCCTTATCGAACGGGTCCTTATTGACACTGCATATGAAGATTCAGGAGCAAATATTTCCACCAGATCCTGACGACAAACAAAATAATTTCTGTTGAGGTTTGGAGAAAGGTCCATTTTGTTTTTTATAACAGAAACACAGTGTGAAAGTACATATTGACTCATGATTTCCACATAGCCTGAAGGGAGGAACATGAGTGTCACTTACAGTAAAACTATGTCTGCAGTAACATACTATCCAATAAAGACTTCCCGATCACATCAGTTTCCTTTGCCACAGTGTGAATGTAGTTGCTTACGCAAATCAACACGTGGCTCCAATGTCCTTATTGTATGTTTTAGGTTACTACCATCGGCCCAAACCTGCCTGACATTATACCAAACGTGTCTAATGTTATTAGGCTGTTAAGGAAAACTACAGCAGGCCTAAGGCGACTGAAGAGTTCACAAAGCTTATTGTAGATGCGTTTAAAAGCATTCACAAGTGTGCATGGTATGAACTCAATTTTTCACTTTGCACATTACTTTTGGGCATTATGAAAATATCACCCTAAAAAAAAAACACACAATAAAAAATGGCTGAAGAGAGAACATTGGAGTCACAAGACCTTGTAAGTAAAAACCCTCAGGCCTCATTGTTCCTCTCTCTTCAGTATGAACTTCTCAGACAACCTGTGGCAGCAGCACTGCATCCTAGCAGATTCATATCAATGATATGATATTCCTTCTCCTGTTTGGAGTTGCTGAGTCATTTGACTAATTACATTTTCATTGAATGGAAGCGCACACACGACAGGTCGCTTGTTCGAATCCGTCAGCCGACTAAGTGAAGAATCTGTCAACGTGCCGTTGAACAAGGCACTTAACCCTAATTGTTCCTGTCAGTTGCTCTGGGTAAGAGCGTCTGCTAAATGACTACTGTTAAAATCAACCTGCATTATCTCACTGTGACTAAGACATTATTCTAGATATCTGTTCCCTATTATAGTGCACTACTTTTGACCAGGGTCCATTAAAAGTAGTGCACTATATTATACGGAAAAGCTAGCCTTTTGGGACGCAAGCCAGGATGTTTGGGTCTAAACTTGGGGGAGTTGTCAATCAGTTTATATAGAACGTGCTATGTACGGCAGTCTTTTAGAAAGAGAGAAAAAAAAGTGAACATCTTCAAGGGGGAGAGTTCAGTCTGTCCCTGAAGGGGGAAAACACATGATGTGATCTCTACCAGAAAATGTGATCTTTACTGAAAACGCATCATGTGAATGGCTGATGTTATCATCATTTGCTTATCACTAGTTTTGGTGGCCTGTTCCAGGGTCTTAGTTTAGAAGATTGGACATCTTCTATGGACTATAGAAAACACTCAAATATTACAGCCTTGCCATTTGCTGGTGTAATATGGACATGCCAGGAAACCTGTTGATGTGGCTATAACCTCATTCTACTATTGAGAAATCCTTCACTTAAGTTCCTTCCGGCTCACACAAGCCAAGGCTACTTACTTTACTACAAGTAGAGGGTTGAAACTATTATGGCAAAATACAAAAAGTTATTGTTTAGCAAATAACTAATTTGGGATAATTCATAGTCTTTATAAAGGATTCAACATATTCACGTTTTCGTAATATAATGAATAATACATATTTTCAGAACTCATGATCATTTCCACCGTTTAAACAAAACAAATCAGATGGTGCCGCGGCCCCAAGGCAAAGACAGAACTGTAAAAGATACTGCCAAGGTAGAGCCTGCACAGAGCCAGGGTGAGCAGACGACACTCATATACTTTTTATTAGACTGTTTCCCTCATATGAAATGGGAATACAATCTGCCATGGACAACTCCACTGGGGTGATTATAACACAGTTGTTGTCATAGGTATAAGGTCTAGGACTTGGTAAAAATAGAGAAATTAAAGATATATATATATATATATATTTTCATGTTTTGTTAATAATGTAATTATAGTTTCCAATGCTGATAAGAATCTACTTTTGTACATTTATGGTCCATTTATGGACTCATTCCAAATGCTTGTAAAATATGTTTGACATAGATTTATGTCTAATCAAGAGTTTGATTTCTTATGAGGTTTTATATTGACTAACAAGCAATAAAACCCTCATTAATCCCATAATGAAGGCAATAAATTCTCACATTGTGACCGATACACATGGACAGGTATGTCTGGTTTCACATTGTGACCGATACACATGGACAGGTATGTCTGGTTTCACATTGTGACCGATACACATGGACAGGTATGTCTGTTTTCACATTGTGACCGATACACATGGACAGGTATGTCTGTTTTCACATTGTGACCGATACACATGGACAGGTATGTCTGGTTTCACATTAACAGTACGTTTGTAACCATGTCAAGTAACTTCATTTTGTAAGCCTTAAAATGTCATGATTGTATAGATCATATATCGTGTAACTGAATCGGACCCCTTAAGATTTGTCAAGTGACAGAAATGCCAATATTTACGGCCCAAGGCAGATTTTCTTGCTGTATCTCTTTATCACAGCTTGTAAAAAGAAGAAGAAGAAGAAATGAGCTCATCATGTTTGTAACATACACAGTCAGAATTCTCTTAGCACTATATGTACAACTTATCACCCCGTCATTGTGACACCATAACAGAAACGCTCTGCTCCAGGCTTTCGGAACACTCACAGTCATGTGATGGGGGATCTTTGAGTGGAGGGTGAGAGATATAAAGGGGGGGGGGTCGGGCCTTTTAAAGCCCCAGCCTCTCCGCCTGGACTCCATGTCACCTCCAGGTCCCCTTCCATTTGATTTGTAAAGCTGACTGGCCTGTGCCCCTCCTAGGCATCCCGGTACAGGCAGACATAGCCACCCTGTCTCACCGTCCTTCATGCCTTGAACTCCCTCACACCCACACACTAGCCATGCAAAGTGATGTGTGACTCTCGTCTTGTGAGGCGCTGTGGCTTTGATTCATAAAGAGAACCGGATAATATCTGAGTTGGATCTGACAGATGCAGAGGCTTGAAGAGGTTTGTTTATATGGGGGTGAAGGAGAGAAGCGCATGCTAGGTTACAGGGTAAATATGGTTTTCCTTCCTGTTTTTGTCTGCCTGTCAGTCTGGCTGTCTGGCACCTACACTTTCTGTTCTTTTTGTGTCCATCTGAAAGTCTCTGTCTGAGTCTGAAACCTTTCTCTCTCTCTCTCTCTCTCTCTCTCTCTCTTTCTCTGTCTGTATGTCTGTCTGTCTGATTCTCTATCTGACTGTCTGTCCAGCTATTTTAAGTTTCATCACAACAGATTCCACACAAATCCCTGCTGAAGAACCTGTAGTTTCACTACTTGTTTGATCGTCTGGCTTTTTTCCTCATTTGCTTTCACAAAGCTCAAACCAAACATAAAAGATCAAATAACCTCTCATAATGATTCATTACGACCCTGAACTCAAAACCATGAAAATGTGTTCCTCAGAGTTCAAAACACACTGTAATTTCTCGTCATTCATTTGACTATTTCAGCTAGATGCTCCAAAGGAAAAGCCTATCCAGACTTGTCTATCCTAGTGACGAATATATAAAGATAATAAAATGGAAGACGAGCTGCCAAATCCATCGTACAGTAGTTAATCACGTGACTCAACCCATCTTGTGGCAAATTCATAACATGACAAAGTCAGGTCTGGTTGGGAACAAGGAGGTTGGCGAATGATGACCAATCTGTCTATTGGCAGTAGACACTCAGGCAGTCAAGTGAGAGGATTTATAGATGGAGCACTCGTGGCATAGTCATGATTGCTTGAATTGGCGGCTTACCTTCCCTTTATTGAGCTCTAGAGAGCGTTCCTGTCCATTTAAAATAATTGTTTCATACCTTACGAGAGAGAGGGGCGAGAAAAGACAGGGAAAGACTGAGTAGATGGAGAAATTCTGCTAAATGATTGACGTCGCTTGATTAGAACCAAACGTGGTGCTTTAGCCTTTATTTGGAATGTTTTACCACATTGTTTTGATTGTGATGTCACACATGAATTTTCCAAAGTACTCGGAATCATGATGCGGATGCCAAAAAGCAACAGTCGGAGACATCCGGATTCCAAGGGGGGCCCTAAAAGGAAACGTTATATGTTATGAGTTTTACAACAGCGAGGGGTTAGAGGTCAACTTCAGTTGTTAAACAAAAGAATATAACATATTGACAAGCATCGACAGCAGTAGCTTGATTCTCTCTCTTTTTTTCCCTCCCTCTTCTGAAATAAACGTGCATTTGTGTTGTCTTTTTTTTTACTGTGTTCAGCTGTAAAACATTTTGAGAAACTTTATTCTTCCTGTATTCAATGCTGGGACTAGCTAGAGGTCTTTGGCTGACTATTAAAATGATGAAAGAATGGAAAATCGGATTGGGGAGGATGTGATCCTCCTCCCTCTCTGTGTCTTCATAGTGTGGGCGTCAAGCCAGTCACACTCTGATGCAACCCCCCCCCTCTCACTATTTCCCTCACACTCTCACTCTCTGACTTCCTCATCTTTCTTACTCTCCCTTTCTCTTTTGCTCTCTCCCTCTCTCTCTGACTCCCCTCTCTCCTCTGACTCCCCTCTTTCTCACTCACTCACTCACTCACTCACTCACTCATTCACTCACTCACTCACTCACTCACTCACTCACTCACTCACTCACTCACTCTCTCTCTCTCTTTACTTCTCTCCCTGACCTCCCCCTCTCTTTCTCTCTTCCTCTCTTTTCCCCTCTCTCTCTGGCAGACCTGCAAAGGGTCAATAAAAATGAGTTAAGCTGAAGGATATGAAACGTGAGGATTTATATGGTATGCACTGGGAAAGGTAGCATCTGGTGCACTACGTAGAAGATGTGGGCATATGGATTCTGACAGAGTTATTTAGTAAGTTATTTTGTTTTTCCTCTAGGATTTTGCCTGTGCTTAGCTCCATTTATCCTGAAAAACTTGACGATTATAAGCATACCCATAACATGATGCAGCCACCACTATGCTTGAAAATAAAGTCAGACTCGAGTCACAAATATGATGACTTGCACTTCAACTTTGACTTTAACACCGATGACTCGTGACTTGACTTGGACTTGAGCCTTATGACTCGACCTGACTTGATACCCTCCCCAAGCCCAAATATTAAAAATGATGCTATTAAAAAAAGTGTGCAACTCTTCATTTCACGGATTACAGTTTAAATCAGACAGCAGCCAATCAAATTGTGCCAGCTGAGAAAAAGTTGTGCGTGGCAGTGTAGAGGAATGTCGGCGGGTGAATTCAGATGGAGCCCTTGGAAAGATGACACCCAAAATTATTATTTTCGGATATAAAGACGACGCTGTATCAACAAAAAACAGATTGCAACTTGCAAAACATGCGGGAAGAAAATTACAGACGGAGGCGCAACAATTTACAACTTTGTTTGACATTTGAAGCTGCACAAAGAACGTTAAGTCGTGGCTAATATAGCCGACAGTTATATATTTAATTACTTTACTGGTGTATCATGTAGGCTAACGTAACGTTAAATCAATGAGCCTCCACACAGTTAGTCAGTCAGTGCAGGAATGTGATCATTGCACCCAAGATTGAGCTACAACTGGCTAGGCAGTTGGTAGCCTAAATCCTGCCTGATGTTACTGCTGTTCCTAAAACCATTGACATACGTTAGCCTACTGTAACCACACAGAGAGAGTGTGTGTGTGTTAAGGTTGGGCGATTTTGTATAAGCCTACACCGCCCGATTGCGCCCCATAGCGATCCTCGATAGTCGATCACTATTGGGGGGGGGTGTGTCTTTCTCATGGCTACCCATATATTTCCATGGAAATATAACGTTTATTTAGAAAGTAGAAAGTAAAGTAGAAAGTAATAAATATATAGATATTTTTTAAAAGCATTCATGATTTGCGTAAATGTGGGGCGGCAGGGTAGCCTAGTAGTTAGAGTGAGTAACTGGAAGGTTGCAAGTTCAAACCCCCGAGCTGACAAGGTACAAATCTGTTGTTCTGACCCTGAACAGGCAGTTAACCCACTGTTCCTAGGTCGTCATTGAAAATAAGAATTTGTTCTTAACTGACTTGCATAGTTAAATAAAGATTTAAAAAATACTACTACTCTTGTTAAAAATATGAAATGGTATTATATTTGGTGAAGAGCACATTATGACCTGTTTAGGACTCGAAACGCAAAGTCTAGAACTTGACTTGAGACTTGACTTGATACTTGACGGTCTTGACTTGATACTTGACGGTCTTGACTTGAGACTTGACTCGGAGTTGCCTGTCTTGACTTGGGACTTACTTGTGACTTATAAAACAATGATTTGGTCCCACCTCTGATGTGCTGTATTGGATATGCCCCAAACATAACACACTGTATTCAGGACAAAAAGTACATTTCTTTGCCACATTTAAAAAAAAAGTTGTACTTTAGTGCCTTGTTGCAAACAGGATGCATGTTTCGGAGTATTTTATTCTGTACAGGCTTCCTTCGTTTCACTCTGTCAATTAGGTTACTATTGTGGAGCAACTACAATTTTGTATTTAACCTTTATTTAACTAGTCAGTTAAGAACAAACCCCCCCAGCCTACTAGGGAACAGTGGGTTAACTGCCTTGTGCAGGTGTAGAACAACAGATTTTTACCTTGTGAGCTCGGGGAGTCGATCCAGCAACTTTCAGTTACTGGCCCAACGCGCTAACCACTGCAATGTTGTTGATCCATCCTCAGTTCTTTGTAACTGTTTTAAAGTCATCGTATGCCTCATGGTGAAATTCCTGAGCCATTTCCTTCCTCTCCGGCAACTGAGTTAGGAAGGACGCCTGTACCTTTGTAGTGACCAATATACTGGGTGTATTGATACACCATCCAAACTTCACCATGCTCAAAGGGGATATTCATTGTTTGCTTTGATTTTTTTTTTTTACTCATCTACCAATAGGTGTCTTTCTTTGCGAGGAATTGGTCTTTGTGGTGGAATCTGTGTTTGAAATTCACTGCTCGATTGAAGGACATTACAGATAATTGTATGTCTGGGGTACAAAGATGAGGTAGTCATTAAAAAATTAAACACTATTATTGCATACAGAATAAGTCCTGGGGGCCTGGGAAAATACAGGCTTCCTCACAACATTGTGCAAAATTCTATGCCAAACTATGTTCCAATCGGTGCTGTAATTTATTACCCCGTAAACACGTGGGAATACTATTTCAGCGCTATAAAATAAGCAACAACTCCACTCCACGTCCATCTCGCGATAGTTCCACGATCCCTCCATGCTTGTCTATGGTGAGAGTTTTCCTGGTCTCGCGTGATGTCTGAAGTTTCCCACGCCTATTGTTGTGGTGTCTGCCCTTTTCTCTCACTCTCTCTAGCAACCCTCCGCCTCCCCCTCCTTTCTAGACTCCTCTCCCCCTCTCCAGCGTCCCTGCATCGCCAGTCTGCTTCTGTTGTCTCGGCGGATTGTTGGTCTTGGGGAGAAAAGATATCGCGAGTGTTGGAGTTTTGGTGAGAGTTTGTGGAAGATGGCGCCTGTTGTGACAGGGTAAGTCTGAGATTCAGGGCTGGTGGTTGTACTGGAGTTAAAGTGAATTTAAGTTTTTCAGAGAGAATTGGTTGCTTATGTTCGAGCATAGATTGCCGACCACATTTGGGTATTTATGGCCATTTGTTTTCAGTCGGGGAAAGCATTTTCTTTGTCTAAATGTATTGTGTGTGTGTGTTTTCGTTTGACTATTCCACTGTGCTGACTGTTGCTGCACCACGGTGCGGTGTTGTGGGGTTTGAGCTAGCTAGCATTGAAGTCCTTTTCCAGCACCAGGCAACGACACGAGTACAATCGGTCTGGGTTGGGGAAAAATAAACGGTTGTGTTTGTCTAATATTTTTAGAGGACATTTATTCAACAATATATCGCACGATATAAATGAATTCACCTTCTAACCATGTTGCAATTGAATATACTGTTCCGCTGTGCTTGAAACACGTTGTGGCTTTGTCAAGCAAGGCATCGTTTTCTGTCCTACATTGCGTTCAACTCATAAGTCTGTGCTGTTAGCTGGCTAACTAGCTAGCTTTCTGGATATTTCTCTATCGACTGTTGGTAAATACACTTGCAGACGTGTGATTTAAGCGATGTTTTGCGGTGCGTAAATGTACAAGAATATAAAGTGTTTATACAACAGTCCCGTGCTTTCCCGTGCCATATCCTCTCCATGCGCGGTGCAGACAAATGTTTATTTTATTTTTGAGCGCAACTAGGGGCATAACCTAACGCCAATTCTCTAGAAACTACCCGAAAGTCCCAAAAAATCACGTTGTGGATCTTTAGTTTTTTTTTATTTTGTACATATGGAATTTTGTATCTTTCTATATAGGTCCGTAAACGTCAGATAGCCAGCGCAGAGCCACTGAAATGTAAAGCTCAAAGAAAATATGCCTGAAATGTGACGCCCCTGTCCAACGTTGGTTCGCCGCTTTATGAAATAGCGAACGCTATAATAAATTAGCTACTGTGATTATTTAACTAGTTTTAAGCTACTTACATTTCTGAAAGGCAAACCTAAAAGAGGCAGCTATCTAATCTGTCTAAATACCCTGTTTTTTTGCTGGTGTAGGCGAAGAGGTAAATGTAAACCTCAGACTCGCAATCTTTTTGAATGTTAGTCAGTTTCATGGGCTTTGTCTAATTTCTTTGATTATAGCTATATTTTGCAATTGGGAGATGAAACGTGGGCCATTATTTTATGAAGAAAAAAAAAGATAAATAAAATGGGCTTTATTTAGCCTGTATGTCACCAGACTTTATAATTGCCTGGGAAATAGTATTGTCATCATAGCTTGTCTTAAATCTACTGCTCTATAGCTTAATTTTCCAAGTTTCCAATGCTCTTATGATGCAATAACTAGTATTAATTATTATTAATGTTACTATAATGTATTATAAGGTACTATCAAAATAGCATCTACAGTAGCTATCTGGTCTATGGATATCTCCCATGCCCAAAACAGTCCCATACCCAAAACAGTAATTTAGATGGTTTGCCTGCACATTAGCCAAACACAGGCCTTTTTGTACTGTGGAGTCAGTAATCCCCACAGACAGCTCAGTGGGTGACAGACATTAGCTGGGCCTTTTGGGGGAGGGGGTGGGGCAATGCGTGCGTGCTTGCTCATTTGGGGCTTTCCAGCAGACCTGAGCTGATATCTGTTTGGAGAGAGGGCAGGCGGGGTGGGTCTGGGTGGCTGGCCACCTGTCCAAATGATATTTACTAAAGCTGTGTGCTTTTTTTCTGCGGGGGATGGAGTGAGTGAGCGGGGGGGTTAGAATGCCATACGGGGTCATTATTATCATGTGGCTGGGCACGAGGCTGGAGGCTAGGGATGAGAGAGAGAGCCCACACCCCGGGCGGCCTGTACACAGCCCAGTGCCCCTACAGCCCACTCAGGGTCAGATCTGACAGACAAAGCCCCCTCTCAGGGTTGGCAGGGAGTTGTGGTTGAGGCAGGGCACTAGTGCAGAGATGAGAAGGCAGTCTGAACTGCCGGTTAGCCAATGTGTGCGGGAGCACTGGTTGGTCGGCACAATTGAGGTAGTATGTACATGAATGTATAGTTAGTTAGTGACTATGCATATATGATAAACCGAGAGTAGCAGCAGTGTAAAAAGAGGGGTTGGGGGGGCTCACAATGCAAATAGTCCAGGTAGCCATTTGATTAACTGTTCAGGAGTCTTATGGCTTGGGGGTAAAAACTGTTGAGAAGCTTTTTTGTCCTAAACTTGGCACTCCGGTACCGCTTGCCATGCGGTAGTAGAGAGAACAGTATGACTGGGGTGGCTGAGGTCTTTGACAATTTTTAGTGCCTTTCTCTGACACCGTCCGGTGAAGAGGTCCTGGATGGCAGGCAGCTTAGCCCCAGTGATGTACTGGTCCGTACGCACTACCCTCTGTAGTGCCTTGCGGTCTGAGGCCGAGCAATTGCCATACCAGGCAGTGATCCAACCATTCAGGATGCTCTCGCTGTTACTTCAAGACATGAAGTTAGTCAGTCTGGGAAATTTCAAAAACTTTGAAAGTTTCTTCAAGTGCACTCACAAAAACCATCAAGTGCTGTGATGAAACTACCTCTCATGAGGACCGCCACAGGAAAGGAAGTTACCTCTGCTGCAGAGGATAAGTTCATTAGAGTTACCAGCCTCAGAAATTGCAGCCCAAATAAATTCTTCACAGAGTTCAAGTAACAGACATCTCAACATCAACTGTTCAGAGGAGACTGCGTGAATCAGGCCTTCATGGTCGAATTGCTGCAAAGAAACCACTACTAAAGTACATAAATATTAAGAAGAAACTTGCTTGGGCCAAGAAACATGAGTAATCTACACTAGACCGGTGGAAATCTGAGTTCAAATTTGCGATTTTTGTTTCCAACCGCCCTGTCTTTTTGAGACGTAGACTAGGTGAACTGATGATCTCCCCATGTGTGGTTCCCATCGTGAAGCATGTGGGGGTGTTCTGCTGGTGACACTGTCTGTGATTTATTTAGAATTCAAGGGACACTTAACCAGCATGGCACCACAGCCTCCTGCAGCAATACACCATCCCATCTGGTTTACACTTAGTCCCACTATCATTTGTTTTTCAACAGGACAATGATCCAAAACACACCTCCAGGTTGTGTAAGGGCTATTTGACCAAGAAGGAGAGTGATGGAGTGCTGCATCAGATGACCTGGCCTCCACAGCCACCTGACCTCAACCCAATTGAGATGGTTTGGGATGAGTTGGACTGCAGAGTGAAGGAAAAGCAGCCAACAAGTGCTCAGCATTTGTGGGAAATCCTTCAAGACTCTTGGAAAATATTCCAGGTGAAGCTGGTTGAGAGAATGCCAAGAGTGTGCAAAGCTCTCATCAAGGCAAAGGGTGGCTACTTTGAAGAATCTCAAATATATATTTAGATTTTTTTTAACACTTTTTTTTTGGTTACCTCCAAATGTGTTATTTCATAATTTTGATTTCTTTGCTCTTATTCTACAATGTAGAAAATTGTTAAAACAAAGAACCCCTTGAATAAGTGTGTCCAAACTTTTGACTGGTACTTTATATCTGAACTCTTTCAGCTCAGTTTATCCTAAATAGTATCATGTGGCATTGTACATGATCTGTCCTTTTGATAAGCGAAGCAGTGAAGAACTCAGGCAGGATGTCTCTTCAGGGCAGAAAAACAACAAGGGAAAGGACCATGGTAAATGTTTGTTTTGTCTAAAATGAGATAAAAACCTCTTCCAAATTATCCACAGGAATTCATATTTGAGTTGTCCACAGAACGTAAGACTAGCTTACCTGCAGCCTATCTCCTCAACACAGCTCTCTGAATGTTAGAAAAACTGGAATAAGATCAGATTACACAGCAATCTTTCTTCCGACCTCAGTGAGGATACCAGTGAGCCTAGCAGCTCTGGCTGAAGGAACACAATCTGGGCATCGCCTGGGATGATAAAAGCATGAATCACTTATTTCAACACAATGATGCCTCTGCTTGGCCCCAGGGAACGCTATTTGATTCAACTTTCGTATAATTTTTTTTCTCCCTCATGTCCTCACACTTTTTACCCCTCTGCCAAAAGGCGTACGTCGGGAAGACTTTGTCGAGTCAACGCCAGGCCTCTTTTCAACCATTAAACCTGCCTGTGAGGGACAGAGGTGGTGTGTGCGTGCATTTTTGCCTATTTGGGGAGTGTGTTGTGTTAAGCGTAGGTGCGAGTCACTGAGAGTGTGTGTGTCTGTGTATTTGGCGTGTGTGTGAGTGAAGCGGTCTCCAGGGTCCTCTCCTCTTTCAGTTCACACATTATGAAAGGAGAGGAGCAGATGTGGAAGCAGTGACCTTTTTGGTGGCAGAGGGCTGTGGTGGAGTTAAAAGGGTCCACCGATTCATCCCTCCTGACACTCTCGCACTCCCCGCCTCACTCCCTCCTCTACCTGAGCCGAGGCATTGAAGGATCGGTTGAGGGAGGAGATGCATGCTGGTAAAGAGCCAATCTGTTTGACACGTTGTGACCTGAGCGCTATACACATGGTCTTACATTCAGTAAATGCTCTGAAACATCTCCAGAGGCAGATTCATTGAACATGGAAGGCAATGAATCACATGCAGTTTGCCTGACTTGTAGTTTTTACCCAACAAAGTTGCCAGGATGATTTGGAAAGGTGCTATGGTTTCATTTCATTGCGATATCCCCTGATGCTTATTGGCCAACATGGACCAGCTAGGTTGGACTCAACTTGATTGAGTTATGACTAGGGCCGTGGTGGTCATGAAATTTTGTCAGCCGGTTACTGATATATATTTATTTTAATATGATTTATTTTAATTTGATTTATTTGATTTTTATTTAACTAGGCAAGTCAGTTAAGAACCTCTTTAGGCTAGGGGGCAGTGTTTTGATGTTTGGATGAAAAACGTGCCCAAAGTCAACTGCCTATTTCTCAGGCCCAGAAGCTAGAATATGCATATAATTGGCAGATTAGGATTGAAAACACTCTAAAGTTTCCGCAACGGTCAAAATATTGTCTGTGAGTATAACAGAATTGATATGGCAGGTGAAAACCTGAGGAAAATCCATCCAGGAAGTGCTGTTTTTCTGAAAATACTATTTTCCATTGCAAGCCTATCCTCCATTTAAAGGGATATCAACCAGATTCCTTTCCCAGTGGCTTCCACAAGGTGTGAACAGTCTTTAGACATAGTTTCAGGCTTTTATTCTGAAAAATGAGTTAGAATGATCACATCGCGTCAGTGGATAGCCAGATGTCTTCAGATTTGTGCATGCTCGCTCGCCGGGAGTGAGACCTTTTCTTTCTCTCTTCTATTGAAAAGGCTACCGTCCGGTTGAAATATTATTGATTGTAAAAACAACCTGAGGATTGATTTAAAAAAACGTTTGACATGTTTCTACGAACTTAACGGATACTATTTGGAATTTTCGTCTGCCCATCGTGACCGCACGAGCCTGTGGATTACTAAACAAAAGGCGCCAACCAAATGGAGGTTTTTGGATATAAAGACAATCTTTATCAAACAAAACTAACATTTATTGTGTAACTGAGAGTCTCGTGAGTGCAGACATACGAAGATCATCAAAGGTAAGCAATTAATTAGATTCCTTTTCTGACTTTCGTGACCAATCTACTTTGCTGCTAGCTGTTTGTAACGTTTTGTCTGCCAAGAGCTGTCCTCACATAAAATCTGACATTGTGGGTGTATTAACAACAAGTTGAGCTGTGTTTTGGTGTATTGCACTTGTGATTTCATGAAAATTAAATATTTTTAGTCATTTAATTTGAATTTGGTGCTCTGCAATTCACCGGATGTTGACGAAAGGGATCTGAGCGGCAAGTCCGTTAAGAACAAATTCTTATTATCAATGATGGCCTAGGAACACAGTGGGATAACTGCCTTGTTCAGGGGCAGAACGACAGATCACCTCGGAGATTTGATCTTGCAGCATTTCGGTTACTAGTCCAACGCTCTAACCACTAGGCTACGCTGCCATCCCAAATATATATATATATATATACACACACACACACATACACACACAATCGGACGAACTCCATTATTTTTCTTTGGTAGATCTGAAGACACATCAATAGTAACATGTTTTCACAACAAAACATATTTAATTAAACTGTCAGCCGCTCTCTCTGCATGCTTAGAGGGACCATAGAGCCCTGAGTACCAGGCCATTAGGACCTGATGGTTGTTAGTGAGTTGAGTACTACTAACGCATGTCCAGAGTGCATAAGAGGAGATCACCGTGACTCAGAGGTCACGTAGAATTTGACTGAGGTCATGACTGCTGGTGTGGCAGTAATACGGTCACTGCAACAGCCCTAGTTATGACATGCTTCCCTATCACGCTCAGTCTTGTTTTCTCTCCGTTCTTTTCTTTCTTTTTGTATTTCGCTCTCTCTTTCTTTCTTTCTTTCTTTCTTGCTCTCCTTTCAATCTCTTTCTGAGGAAACACAAGGGATGAAAAGGCACATTTTTGAGTCATTTGGCTTGGCATTCGCTCAGCTTGGCGCTCCCCATACTTGGTCCTCCGCCACACGCTAGTGTGAGTGTGGAAGAGGCAAGGATGTCTGCCAATGAGAATAAGCCCAATCCACGTACATCTCATACATTAGTTAACCATTTTTTTTTTTTTTTTTTACATAAGTGGTTTACTTTATTTGTCATGTACAAGTCCAGGGTTGCAGTGACGCTGACACTCACTCTTTCACTTTAAAGTGTTGCCAAGCAACAACCATTGATTACAACGTTTTAACAATATGCTGAAATCTGCTTTTAACAAGACATTTTTTCTAAAACACTTGAGAAAGAGTGGAGATGCAAAGTTTGGTAACAGAATTGACAGTAAAATCTTTTTTTTTTTTTTTTTTTTTTGTGAGACCATGTTTTCTAAAAATCTGTTAAATATCTACTCTGAATTAAGATTGTCTGCAGAAATAAATGGTTGTCAGCTATGATAAGACACTTGAGTTTGAAAACATCTATTTTGGTTATTGAACGACAGTAAAATGGAAAGTGGATCAGCACCTCAAAAACAGAATGACATCATGGGTCCTTGAACTGTACTATACAGAAATGCTAAATGATTAATGTGTTTTAATGTGTTTATTGTATTTTGATGTGTATTGTGGTGCTATACAGGGCTAATCTGGAAAAGAGACTTTGGGTCTCAGCATTGACTGTCTGTCAAAATTAAAAGAAAAAATAATAGAGAAAAAAAAGAAGTCCCTTCACGGGGATGTATCTGGAATAGATGCACAAAGATATAAACATTTCATATCCTCCTTTGCATGTTTGGTTATTATGCTACACACTGGCCAGGGCTTGACAGTAACTTTTTTTTAGGCACTTGTCCTCCAGACAAGTAGGGCTGGGCTGTATACTGTATTTTATGATATACCGGTTTAGATTCAGAGACCGTTTGAGTTTTTACTTTACCTTATATACTGGTATTTTAATGTTTGGTTTGTTAAATGTAAACATGCCATATGTAATATAATTTTTTTTAGTTGACTTCGCTACTTGAGTCATCTCTCACCGGGCTCTTTCTCGCGGTGCCACTTTCCACACAGACCTAGCCACGCCCCTGTCACTCAAGGAGCGCATTTGATGTTCCTCAACCGCGAGACAATTGCGTTCCTTCTGCATGGTTAATGCAGCACATGCAACAATTCTGTTTTCACTTTACTTCATAATATAAATCCACTAGCGTTCTATAATGACACTTTGTTTGTTTCTTACATCAGCAAACAGCTAGTTTGTTGTGGCTTAGCATGTTGCCCTAAATCTTGAGATGCTAATTGTTAGCTGCTAATGCTAATAGCTAGCTAGCTAATAAATGTACTGAGTAAGAGCAAACGTAGTTAGGTAATACAGCCTGATAATACCAGTGATGGTGTAGACCTAACTCAGAATGTTGTTTGTGCAACAGTATCTTCTAAATCAAAGAGTTATATGCAAAGCAAGAATATGTTAGCTACATGAAGTAGCTAAGAGAACATGCAATGTAGCCAAAGCTTATAGGGTCCCCTAGGAAACACTTATCAACACTTTAGTTCCTATTTTGTCACAATAACTCCTCTGGCATTTTTAATTGTTTTCATATCAAACAACACTGTATTCGAAGTGCCCACTATTACATTCTAACTGTAGAATTAGAATAGTCATTCTAACAGTTTTGCTCTATTTTGCAAGTCAAATCGCAATTGCAACATTTGGTTAAAAATAAGTCTTAGATTATTTGCCCATATCGTGCAACCCTACGTGGCAGTGTGGAAATTCTCAATTGAGCAGTCGTGTAAAAAAAAATACTTAAAGTACTAAAGTACTACTTAAGTGTTTTTTTGGGGGGTATCCGTACTTTACTATTTTTGACAACTTTTACTTCACTACATTCCTGAAGAAAATACTGTACTTTTTACTCCATTTTCCCTGGCACCTAAAAGTACTAGTTACATTTTGAATGCTTATTAGCAGGACAGGAAAATGGTCCAATTCACACACTTATGAAGAGAACATCCCTGGTCATCTACTGCCTCTGATCTGGTGGACTCACTAAACAGAACATGCCTGGTCATCTCTACTGCCGCTGATCTGGTGGACTCACTAAACAGAGAACATCCCTGGTCATCCCTACTGCCTCTGATCTGGTAGACTCACTAAACAGAGAACATGCCTGGTCATCCCTACTGCCTCTGATCTGGTGGACTCACTAAACAGAGAACATCCCTGGTCATCCCTACTGCCTCTGATCTAGTGGACTCACTAAACAGAGAACATCCCTGGTCATCCCTACTGCCTCTAATCTGGTGGACTCACTAAACAGTTAACATGCCTGGTCATCCCTACTGCCTCTGATCTGGTGGACTCACTAAACAGAGAACATGTCTGGTCATCCCTACTGCCTCTGATCTGGTGGACTCACTAAACTTACAAACAAAGCATTTGTGTTATGCCTGAGATTTGCAGTGTGCCCCTGGCTATCCGTAAAGAAAACAAGAAATGGGTGCCATCTGATTTGCTTAATATAAGAATTATGAAATTACAGTGCCTTGCGAAAGTATTCGGCCCCCTTGAACTTTGCGACCTTTTGCCACATTTCAGGCTTCAAACATAAAGATATAAAACTGTATTTTGTTGTGAAGAATCAACAACAAGTGGGACACAATCATGAAGTGGAACGACATTTATTGGATATTTCAAACTTTTTTAACAAATCAAAAACTGAAAAATTGGGCGTGCAAAATTATTCAGCCCCCTTAAGTTAATACTTTGTAGCGCCACCTTTTGCTGCGATTACAGCTGTAAGTCGCTTGGGGTATGTCTCTATCAGTTTTGCACATTGAGAGACTGACATTTTTTCCCATTCCTCCTTGCAAAACAGCTCGAGCTCAGTGAGGTTGGATGGAGAGCATTTGTGAACAGCAGTTTTCAGTTCTTTCCACAGATTCTCGATTGGATTCAGGTCTGGACTTTGACTTGGCCATTCTAACACCTGGATATGTTTATTTTTGAACCATTCCATTGTAGATTTTGCTTTATGTTTTGGATCATCGTCTTGTTGGAAGACAAATCTCTGTCCCAGTCTCAGGTCTTTGTGTGTCTTTGTTTTGAAGAAGTTTAAAGCCGGATTTGGATACAAAAAGATTTCCCAAGCTTTAAACATCCCAAGGAGCACTGTGCAAGCGATAATATTGAAATGGAAGGAGTATCAGACCACGGCAAATCTACCAAGACCTGGCCGTCCCTCTAAACTTTCAGCTCATACAAGGAGAAGACTGATCAGAGATGCAGCCAAGAGGCCCATGATCACTCTGGATGAACTGCAGAGATCTACAGCTGAGGTGGGAGACTCTGTCCATAGGACAACAATCAGTCGTATATTGCACAAATCTGGCCTTTATGGAAGAGTGGCAAGAAAGCCATTTCTTAAAGATATCCATAAAAAGTGTTGTTTAAAGTTTGCCACAAGCCACCTGGGAGACACACCAAACATGTGGAAGAAGGTGCTCTGGTCAGATGAAACCAAAATTGAACTTTTTGGCAACAATGCAAAACGTTATGTTTGGCGTAAAAGCAACACAGCTCATCACCCTGAACACACCATCCCCACTGTCAAACATGGTGGTGGCAGCATCATGGTTTAGGCCTGCTTTTCTTCAGCAGGGACAGGGAAGATGGTTAAAATTGATGGGAAGATGGATGGAGCCAAATACAGGACCATTCTGGAAGAAAACCTGATGGAGTCTGCAAAAGACCTGAGACTGGGACAGAGATTTGTCTTCCAACAAGACGATGATCCAAAACATAAAGCAAAATCTACAATGGAATGGTTCAAAAATAAACATATCCAGGTGTTAGAATGGCCAAGTCAAAGTCCAGACCTGAATCCAATCGAGAATCTGTGGAAAGAACTGAAAACTGCTGTTCACAAATGCTCTCCATCCAACCTCACTGAGCTTGAGCTGTTTTGCAAGGAGGAATGGGAAAAAATGTCAGTCTCTCGATGTGCAAAACTGATAGAGACATACCCCAAGCGACTTACAGCTGTAATCGCAGCAAAAGGTGGCGCTACAAAGTATTAACTTAAGGGGGCTGAATAATTTTGCACGCCCAATTTTTCAGTTTTTGATTTGTTAAAAAAGTTCGAAATATCCAATAAATGTCGTTCCACTTCATGATTGTGTCCCACTTGTTGTTGATTCTTCACAACAAAATACAGTTTTATATCTTTATGTTTGAAGCCTGAAATGTGGCAAAAGGTCGCAAAGTTCAAGGGGGCCGAATACTTTCGCAAGGCACTGTATTTATACTTTTACTTAAGTACATTTGATCAATTACATTTACTTTTGATACTTAAGTATATTAAAAACCAAATACTTTTAGACTTTTACTCAAGTAGTATTTTACTGGGTGTCTCATTTTTACGCGAGTCATTTTCTATTAACGTATTTTTTACTTTTACTCAAGTATGACAATTGGGTACTTTTTCCACCGCTGCAATTGAGTGCAGGAAATTATAAAAGTGCTGAAATTTGTTTTGATTGTTTTATACTGTTCAATTAAACTTCAATCAGAATGGAGAAAGACTCATTGCAATCACTAAGAATGTATGTGTTGCAACCCTAAGATCACTCACTACTCATAAAGCACCCTGAGATCACTCACTACTCATAAAGCACCCTGAGATCACTCACTACTCATAAAGCACCCTGAGATCACTCACTACTCATGAAGCACCCTGGGATCACTCACTACTCATAAAGCACCCTGAGATCACTCACTACTCATAAAGCACCCTGAGATCACTCACTACTCATGAAGCACCCTGGGATCACTCACTACTCATAAAGCACCCTGGGATCACTACTCATGAAGCACCCTGGGATCACTACTCACAAAGCACCCTGGGATCACTACTCACTACTCATAAAGCACCCTGGGATCACTCACTACTCATAAAGCACCCTGAGATCACTCACTACTCATAAAGCACCCTGAGATCACTCACTACTCATGAAGCACCCTGGGATCACTCACTACTCATAAAGCACCCTGGGATCACTACTCATGAAGCACCCTGGGATCACTACTCACAAAGCACCCTGGGATCAATACTCACTACTCATAAAGCACCCTGGGATCACTCACTACTCATAAAGCACCCTGAGATCACTCACTACTCATAAAGCACCCTGAGATCACTCACTACTCATGAAGCACCCTGAGATCACTCACTACTCATAAAGCACCCTGGGATCACTCACTACTCATAAAGCACCCTGGGATCACTCACTACTCATAAAGCACCCTGAGATCACTCACTACTCATGAAGCACCCTGGGATCACTCACTACTCATAAAGCACCCTGAGATCACTCACTACTCATAAAGCACCCTGGGATCACTCACTACTCATAAAGCACCCTGGGATCACTACTCATAAAGCACCCTAGGATCACTCACTACTCATAAAGCACCCTGGGATCACTCGCTACTCATTAAGCACCCTGGGATCACTACTCGCTACTCATTAAGCACCCTGGGATCACTACTCGCTACTCATTAAGCACCCTGGGATCACTACTCACTACTCATTAAGCACCCTGGGATCACTACTCACTACTCATGAAGCACCCTGGGATCACTACTCACTACTCATAAAGCACCCTGGGATCACTCACTACTCATAAAGCACCCTGGGATCACTACTCATAAAGCACCCTGGGATCACTACTCATAAAGCACCCTGGGATCACTACTCATAAAGCACCCTGGGATCACTACTCATAAAGCACCCTGGGATCACTCACTACTCATTAAGCACCCTGTGATCACTCACCACTCATAAAGCACCCTGGGATCACTACTCGCTACTCATTAAGCACCCTGGGATCACTACTCACTACTCATTAAGCACCCTGGGATCACTACTCACTACTCATAAAGCACCCTGGGATCACTCACTACTCATGAAGCACCCTGGGATCACTACTCATAAAGCACCCTGGGATCACTCACTACTCATGAAGCACCCTGGGATCACTACTCATAAAGCACCTTGGGATCACTACTCATAAAGCACCCTGGGATCACTCACTACTCATGAAGCACCCTGGGATCACTACTCATAAAGCACCTTGGGATCACTACTCATAAAGCACCCTGGGATCACTACTCATAAAGCACCTTGGGATCACTACTCACAAAGCACCCTGGGATCACTACTCATTAAGCATCCTGGAATCACTACTCATGAAGCACCCTGGGATCACTACTCACTACTCATGAAGCACCCTGGGATCACTACTCATGAAGCACCCTGGGATCACTACTCACTACTCATGAAGCACCCTGGGATCACTACTCATGAAGCACCCTGGGATCACTACTCATGAAGCACCCTGGGATCACTACTCATAAAGCACCCTGGGATCACTACTCATGAAGCACCCTGGGATCACTACTCATGAAGCACCCTGGGATCACTACTCATAAACCACCCTGGGATCACTACCCATAAAGCACCCTGGGATCACTACCCATAAAGCACCCTGGGATCACTACTCATAAAGCACCCTGGGATCACTACTCATGAAGCACCCTGGGATCACTACTCATAAACCACCCTGGGATCACTACCCATAAAGCACCCTGGGATCACTACTCATGAAGCACCCTGGGATCACTACTCATAAAGCACCCTGGGATCACTACTCATAAAGCACCCTGGGATCACTACTCATGAAGCACCCTGGGATCACTACTCATAAAGCACCCTGGGATCACTACTCATAAAGCACCCTGGGATCACTACTCATAAAGCACCCTGGGATCACTACTCATAAAGCACCCTGGGATCACTACTCATAAAGCACCCTGGGATCACTACTCATAAAGCACCCTGGGATCACTACTCATAAAGCACCCTGAGATCACTACTCATAAAGCACCCTGGGATCACTACTCATAAAGCACCCTGGGATCACTACTCATAAAGCACCCTGGGATCACTACTCATAAAGCACCCTGGGATCACTACTCATAAAGCACCCTGGGATCACTACTCATAAAGCACCCTGGGATCACTACTCATAAAGCACCCTGGGATCACTACTCATAAAGCACCCTGGGATCACTACTCATAAAGCACCCTGGGATCACTACTCATGAAGCACCCTGGGATCACTACTCATGAAGCACCCTGGGATCACTACTCATGAAGCACCCTGGGATCACTACTCATGAAGCACCCTGGGATCACTACTCATAAAGCACCCTGAGATCACTACTCATAAAGCACCCTGGGATCACTACTCATAAAGCACCCTGGGATCACTACTCATGAAGCACCCTGGGATCACTACTCATGAAGCACCCTGGGATCACTACTCATGAAGCACCCTGGGATCACTACTCATGAATCACCCTGGGATCACTACTCATGAAGCACCCTGGGATCACTACTCATGAAGCACCCTGGGATCACTACTCATAAAGCACCCTGAGATCACTACTCATAAAGCACCCTGGGATCACTACTCATGAAGCACCCTGGGATCACTACTCATGAAGCACCCTGGGATCACTACTCATGAAGCACCCTGAGATCACTACTCATAAAGCACCCTGGGATCACTACTCATGAAGCACCCTGAGATCACTACTCATAAAGCACCCTGGGATCACTACTCATAAAGCACCCTGGGATCACTACTCATGAAGCACCCTGAGATCACTACTCATAAAGCACCCTGGGATCACTACTCATGAAGCACCCTGGGATCACTACTCATGAAGCACCCTGGGATCACTACTCATAAAGCACCCTGGGATCACTACTCATAAAGCACCCTGGGATCACTACTCATAAAGCACCCTGGGATCACTACTCATAAAGCACCCTGGGATCACTACTCATAAAGCACCCTGAGATCACTACTCATAAAGCACCCTGGGATCACTACTCATAAAGCACCCTGGGATCACTACTCATAAAGCACCCTGGGATCACTACCCATAAAGCACCCTGGGATCACTACCCATAAAGCACCCTGGGATCACTACTCATAAAGCACCCTGAGATCACTACTCATAAAGCACCCTGGGATCACTACTCATAAAGCACCCTGGGATCACTACTCATAAAGCACCCTGGGATCACTACTCATAAAGCACCCTGGGATACCTACCCATAAAGCACCCTGGGATCACTACTCATGAAGCACCCTGGGATCACTACTCATAAAGCACCCTGGGATCACTACTCATAAAGCACCCTGGGATCACTACTCATGAAGCACCCTAGGATCACTACTCATAAAGCACCCTGGGATCACTACCCATAAAGCACCCTGGGATCACTACTCATAAAGCACCCTGGGATCACTACTCATAAAGCACCCTGGGATCACTACTCATGAAGCACCCTGGGATCACTACTCATAAAGCACCCTGGGATCACTACTCATGAAGCACCCTGGGATCACTACTCATAAAGCACCCTGGGATCACTACTCATGAAGCACCCTGGGATCACTACTCATAAAGCACCCTGGGATCACTACTCATAAAGCACCCTGGGATCACTACTCATAAAGCACCCTAGGATCACTACCCATAAAGCACCCTGGGATCACTACTCATAAAGCACCCTGGGATCACTACTCATAAAGCACCCTGGGATCACTACTCATTAAGCAACCTGGGATCACTACTCATAAAGCACCCTGGGATCACTACTCATAAAGCACTCTGGGATCACTACTCATAAAGCACCCTGAGATCACTACTCATAAAGCACCCTGGGATCACTACTCATGAAGCACCCTGGGATCACTACTCATGAAGCACCCTGGGATCACTACTCATAAAGCACCCTGGGATCACTACTCATAAAGCACCCTGGGATCACTACTCATAAAGCACCCTGGGATCACTACTCATAAAGCACCCTGGGATCACTACTCATAAAGCACCCTGAGATCACTACTCATAAAGCACCCTGGGATCACTACTCATAAAGCACCCTGGGATCACTACTCATAAAGCACCCTGGGATCACTACCCATAAAGCACCCTGGGATCACTACCCATAAAGCACCCTGGGATCACTACTCATAAAGCACCCTGAGATCACTACTCATAAAGCACCCTGGGATCACTACTCATAAAGCACCCTGGGATCACTACTCATAAAGCACCCTGGGATCACTACTCATAAAGCACCCTGGGATACCTACCCATAAAGCACCCTGGGATCACTACTCATGAAGCACCCTGGGATCACTACTCATAAAGCACCCTGGGATCACTACTCATAAAGCACCCTGGGATCACTACTCATGAAGCACCCTAGGATCACTACTCATAAAGCACCCTGGGATCACTACCCATAAAGCACCCTGGGATCACTACTCATAAAGCACCCTGGGATCACTACTCATAAAGCACCCTGGGATCACTACTCATGAAGCACCCTGGGATCACTACTCATAAAGCACCCTGGGATCACTACTCATGAAGCACCCTGGGATCACTACTCATAAAGCACCCTGGGATCACTACTCATGAAGCACCCTGGGATCACTACTCATAAAGCACCCTGGGATCACTACTCATAAAGCACCCTGGGATCACTACTCATAAAGCACCCTAGGATCACTACCCATAAAGCACCCTGGGATCACTACTCATAAAGCACCCTGGGATCACTACTCATAAAGCACCCTGGGATCACTACTCATGAAGCACCCTGGGATCACTACTCATAAAGCACCCTGGGATCACTACTCATAAAGCACCCTGGGATCACTACTCATAAAGCACCCTGGGATCACTCACTACTCATAAAGCACCCTGGGATCACTACTCATGAAGAAAATGTAGAACTTTTATTATTCCACAACATTAAATAGTGTCAAATTAAAATATATAAATATATACACTGTGATATTATATTATGGCCATATCGCCCAGCCCAAAGTAGGACAAATATTTTTTACTTGTTCAAAAGCTCAAGTCACCAAATAAGGATGCATCTTTACAAAATATAATGCATTGCTATCTTTTTTTTTACCATAGAGAATCAGACAGAAATGTAGGCTACACACTGTCTATTGGTTTATCTGCATATTCAAGCCTGTCTCAAAATACAACACTGCCCCTTTAATAACACTCTCCTGGAGGATGGTTGGCCACATTTAGTAGCCTATAAAACATTGCAACATTACAATCACAACCAAATACTTTTGTTTTTATAAAATCATTCCCTCCAGGGCTTGAATTAATGTAAATATATTTATCGTTCAAAACAGACTCTGGGACACTTCTGGGATGACAGAACCAAAATACCACCTACGACATACGACCTCAGCACATGCATAAAAAAGAAGCTATGAGACTGACGCAACAACCGTTTTAAGATTTAAAAATGTTTCTAATATTTATTTATTCCTATTATAATGCACTGGCTGTAGACTATGCGCCAGTTTAAAATATTGGTTTGAAATTAAGAGGGGAGATCTTAAGGTGCAACAACTAGCACGGGTTACTAATATGACTAGGATTATCACCAACTAGCACGGGTTACTAATATGACTAGGATTATCATCAACTAGCACGGGTTACTAATATGACTAGGATTATCACCAACTAGCACGGGTTACTAATATGACTAGGATTATCACCAACTAGCACGGGTTACTAATATGACTAGGATTATCACCAACTAGCACGGGTTACTAATATGACTAGGATTATCACCAACTAGCACGGGTTACTAATATGACTAGGATTATCACCAACTAGCACGGGTTACTAATATGACTAGGATTATCACCAACTAGCACGGGTTACTAATATGACTAGGATTATCATCAACTAGCACGGGTTACTAATATGACTAGGATTATCATCAACTAGCACGGGTTACTAATATGACTAGGATTATCATCAACTAGCACGGGTTACTAATATGACTAGGATTATCACCAACTAGCACGGGTTACTAATATGACTAGGATTATCATCAACTAGCACGGGTTACTAATATGACTAGGATTATCACCAACTAGCACGGGTTACTAATATGACTAGGATTGTCACCAACTAGCACGGGTTACTAATATGACTAGGATTATCACCAACTAGCACAGGTTACTAATATGACTAGGATTATCACCAACTAGCACGGGTTACTAATATGACTAGGATTATCACCAACTAGCACGGGTTACTAATATGACTAGGATTATCACCAACTAGCACGGGTTACTAATATGACTAGGATTATCATCAACTAGCACGGGTTACTAATATGACTAGGATTATCACCAACTAGCACGGGTTACTAATATGACTAGGATTATCACCAACTAGCACGGGTTACTAATATGACTAGGATTATCACCAACTAGCACGGGTTACTAATATGACTAGGATTATCACCAACTAGCACGGGTTACTAATATGACTAGGATTATCACCAACTAGCACGGGTTACTAATATGACTAGGATTATCACCAACTAGCACGGGTTACTAATATGATTAGGATTATCACCAACTAGCACGGGTTACTAATATGACTAGGATTATCACCAACTAGCACGGGTTACTAATATGACTAGGATTATCACCAACTAGCACGGGTTACTAATATGACTAGGATTATCACCAACTAGCACGGGTTACTAATATGACTAGGATTATCACCAACTAGCACGGGTTACTAATATGACTAGGATTATCACCAACTAGCACGGGTTACTAATATGACTAGGATTATCACCAACTAGCACGGGTTACTAATATGACTAGGATTATCACCAACTAGCACGGGTTACTAATATGACTAGGATTATCACCAACTAGCACGGGTTACTAATATGACTAGGATTATCACCAACTAGCACGGGTTACTAATATGACTAGGATTATCACCAACTAGCACGGGTTACTAATATGACTAGGATTATCACCAACTAGCACGGGTTACTAATATGACTAGGATTATCACCAACTAGCACGGGTTACTAATATGACTAGGATTATCACCAACTAGCACGGGTTACTAATATGATTAGGATTATCACCAACTAGCACGGGTTACTAATATGACTAGGATTATCACCAACTAGCACGGGTTACTAATATGACTAGGATTATCACCAACTAGCACGGGTTACTAATATGACTAGGATTATCACCAACTAGCACGGGTTACTAATATGACTAGGATTATCACCAACTAGCACGGGTTACTAATATGACTAGGATTATCACCAACTAGCACGGGTTACTAATATGACTAGGATTATCATCAACTAGCACGGGTTACTAATATGACTAGGATTATCACCAACTAGCACGGGTTACTAATATGACTAGGAGTATGCCTCTGGTTGCTGGACAATGAAATATCGTTGATTGGAAAACCAATAGATGAGAGATTCTGGTTTCAGTGGCCTATTATGGGTTTATTAAATAACTCTCTCAAAATGTCTATGGTCATATTTTGATTAGGGTAGTCTACTTTGAAAGCCGGTGTGATGTGCTTCATAAAATGACATTAAAAAGTCCAGGTTTTAAGCAATTTAAGTTAAATAGTTTCAAAAATGCTAACCACCTCCGCTCAGTTAAGGTGGGTGATGTGCGGTGCGCAACAAATCTCTGTCCCTCACTCTCGTGACCATTTGATCTGAGTGAACCATGAGTATGTCGATAGAATCTAGCCTTTAGGCGTTAATGTTAATTATACGTCATTATTGTGGTCCTATTTTTTTATTTTTTTATTATTGTGGTCCTCTGTAGCTCAGTTGGTAGAGCTTGGTACTTACAGCGCTAGGGCAGTGGGTTCGATTCCCGGGACCACCCATACATTAAATGTATGCATGTGCTGTGCTGTGCTGCAACTGTGGTTTGTGACTGCTATGACTTCCTGTTGTGGCCAATTCAATTGTAATCACTCTTGTTACTGATAAAAACATTTTGTTGGTCACTCTCTTACCGATTTGGTAAGAGTGTCATGTTTTAATCACCTTAATAATTCATAAACAAAATTGTTATCAGGAGAAACATTAACTTCTGTGAACTTTCATAAACCTCCCTCCTCACAGGGGAGAGGAATTAGATAATATCTCAAAGATATGTGGGTTTCTGGTAACAGAAACAGACACTATGCAATATTTCTTACAGAAGGCAAATCATTTCTGCAGATGACCCATTTTCCATCTGTGTGACCAGAATTCAAAGCCTTTGCTCATTCCAAATTTTATAGGATGGAAAATGGTTGAAAAACTTGCCTTCATGCCCAAAAAATATAGACTCTTTTTGCTTTCATTTTGACACCAAATTTGATACGCTCCAATAAACTTCCCATGTTGAATGCTAATGTTTCCTTTTACATGGAAATGACCTTGTGTATTTGATTAACCTTCTCTTGTTGGGGTTGGGGGTGCATTTCCTTATTCCCAAAAGCCTGAGGGCCAGAGTTTTTTAAGTTATTCCCTTACCATCACCAGACAAGAATTGAATTCTTTGTAGGAGGAAAGAGGCCCCCCCCCCCTTCTCTTTACCCAAGTGAGAATGCAGTATGTGCTTGCGTGAGCTCTGCATGAGCTCCAACTTTATCTCTGGGGCTCAAAACGCGTTATTGTTTCAAGAAGGACAAGATCAGAAGAATTCTCGATGCAAATAAGCCGGTGTGGTTTTTGAAAAACACCCTCGCGTCATGGTTGAACGAAGCCCAAGTTCCCTGTTGTTGTTGGCCTTGCTAATCCTCTCTCCCAGGCTAGAGAGAGAGGAAGGGAAAGAGAGCACAGAAAGTACTGTTTTGTGGTGCCCCCTCTCTCCTCAAGCCAAGCGAGTTTCAGCATCGCCAAGGGAACCAGCCGTCTTTCTACCGGCGTCAGCGTTTTCTGCCCCACCGTTACGTTTCAGGATGTTTCATTCAGAAAACACGAAGTGAATCCCCATGTCTGTCTGTCTGTCTGCTCATTTGATTTCAATTCAACGTCCTCTCCTACCATCCCAGAATCATGTCATGTTTTGCAATCTTTTACAGCACACACAGTGGATAAAACAACGGTTGGATACAGCTTGAATGGTATTGACTTTTTCAATGTAATTTTTTTTTAAAATTCCTGCAGCAGTTTTTTTTTTCTTGTGAAACGAGTGGGGGCGGCTCCTCGGGTGAGAAAAGGGGAATTGTTTTTGGACACACACTCTTTTAATAGGGGGGAAAGAGTTCTGCCAAGCGCTGTTTATTAGACATTAATAATATGCTTGACGTTACCAAGAGAACATAGCAGGAGAGCATCTGTTTAGAATGACATCCTTTGTTCTCTAATGTTTTTGGCCTTGCAAAAATGGCTTGTTGAATGTGTTGTTTTTGGACCTCAATGGATTTTTAGATTGTGGTTGATAGTTGGCTAAACCACCAGACTCTTTAGTCAGTCGAAGTTTTGTCTCTTTTCAGACGGGTGTTTTTGAATCTGGACTGTAGGCAACATTAGCCTTTTGGATGTCTGTTTCCTTTGCTCGGCCGGAGAGTTCACATGAGGGGAAACCCCCAGCACCGTCAGCATCCCCAACTGCCACGCTCTCCAATCTGAGGAGCAAGGAGTGGCAATTGGCAAGGAACCTCCTCGCAGAGACCGATGAACCATTTCAGAGACCCGTTAGTATAGCCTGATGTCGTCATTATCCAATCTATGCTAGGATGCTGCCGCCGCCACAAAATTAGCTCTACATTCCATTTCTATGTCTGCAACACAACCATGGCTAAGAGCTAGGAAAATATTGAGAACCTACTACAACCAGTCAGCCGCCTAGTTAACCATTTTGTCTTTCACCACCTCGTTAGCCTAGTTAACCATTTAGTCTTTCTCCACCTCGTTAGCCAAGTTAACCATTTAGTCTTTCACCACCTCGTTAGCTTAGTTAACCATTTTGTCTTTCACCACCTCGTTAGCCTAGTTAACCATTTAGTCTTTCTCCAGCCCTGGCATTCACCCTCTTCCTGCTCCCTATGTCACCCTCCCCTGGTAGAGGCTAATATTAGCCTGTGGCACCATGGAGACTGGCAAGGGCCACACACACACACACACACACACAGGCAATTATTTTGTGTGGCCCCAGGGGCTCCACTGCCACTGTGCCCTTACAAGTGACGATTGCATCCAGGGAGAAGGAGAGTCTGCCTCCCTCTGCTAAAGGAGGGACTGAGGGAGAGCGATACAGAACGAATTAGAGGGAGGAGAAGCAGGGATCTATGAAAAAGAAAGTAGGTGACAGACTCCGTCTCTTCCTTTGCTGGTCAGCGACAGACATATGAGTTGTGTTTTTCTCTTTAAAACATCACACCACATCAGTCAAGACAGAGACTTGAAAAAGGGGAACAGGGTAGCTGAAACCTTTTTTCTTTTTTTACTCCTAACATGACAACAACACAGAAACCAGACAGTGGGCTGGAGGTGACAAACTCGGAGCACAACAAACACACAGACTTCACAGTCTGCTGAGGATCACAGAACATGTGGGCTAAAGGGCGCTGAGGTTTCTCATGTCTGACTTCTCGCTCTCTCTCTCTCTCTCTCTGTCTCTCTCTGTCCGTCTCTCTCTGTCTCTGTCTCTCTCTGTCTCTGTCTCTCTCTGTCTCTGTCTCTCTCTGTCTCTGTCTCTCTCTGTCTCTGTCTCTCTCGCTCTCTGTCTCTCTCGCTCTCTGTCTCTCTCGCTCTCTGTCTCTCTCTGTCTCTGTCTCTGTCTCTCTCTGTCGCTGTCTCTCTCTGTCGCTGTCTCTCTCTCTCTGTCGCTGTCTCTCTCTCTCTGTCGCTGTCTCTCTCTCTCTGTCGCTGTCTTTGTCGCTGTCTCTCTCTCTCTCTGTCGCTGTCTCTCTCTCTCTCTGTCGCTGTCTCTCTCTCTCTCTCACACTGTCTCTCTCTCTCTCTCACACTGTCTCTCTCTCTAAGCAGAGGACAGTTTGTGGTGGAGTGCATTAATGAGCAGAGGATAGCTTTGAATTGGTTCACTGACGTGTGTGTGTCAGGGTTTCCATTAGCCTGTAATTGTTGGCTTTTGGACCGCTAAAATGGATCTATTTAAGGCTTCCCTGCTGCTGAGGAGAGAGCGAAGGTAATATTGATCACTAAGATTGAGGCCTTTTTCATTGAAGTAAAATGAAAGTTAGAGTATGCCTATAGTGAATAGCCTACAGGGCAGGGCTCCAGAGGGCGACCATTTAGTCACGTTTTGCGACCCTTTGACTATTTTATTGGTCGCACCGGTGTGGGCTGCACGTCCATTCACCTGATTTGGTCAAACTGTAAGAAAGTGTCTGCGTGTCTGACCCCGTTTCTCTGACCACTGTTTCTCTGGGTCCTGCTGCTGTGTTGATCCAGCCACTAACGCTCTCCTTTCCAATCGGGGGAAAATACTCCAGGAGAAAAAAGTATTCTGATTGCATAAAATGTTAAATCAAATTGCTAGGAAAACACAGCTACCCTGTTGTCACAGGTGGAGAGAGGAGATTCTCAGCTTTCTGTAGATATATTATATATATATATGTATTATTTTTTTATTTTTTTTCTCAACTGTCAAAAATCGGACATTTTTGGGACAGTGAAATTTAGCAACAATAGTGTTATTTTCTACCCAAACTAAAGGACTATCACTGGATTAGGTTTCACATTAAAATATTTAGAATCACAAGATGATAAACACCTTATTTCTTCAATACCATCTCAGTAGTCTTTTATACTTTAAAACAATAAAGTTGTGAATGACTTTGAGATGATAGGCCTACACATTTAATTTTTCTCTTGAGTGATGACACAAAAATAAATTGGTGCGTCCAAATCGTGGAAAATGTTAGGCGAATGTTGGTCTGAAAATGTTAGGCGAATGTTGGTCTGAAAATGTTAGGGGAATGTTGGTCTGAAAATGTTAGGGGAATGTTGGTCTGAAAATGTTAGGGGAATGTTGGTCTGAAAATGTTAGGGGAATGTTGGTCTGAAAATGTTAGGGGAATGTTGGTCTGAAAATGTTAGGGGAATGTTGGTCTGAAAATGTTAGGGGAATGTTGGTCTGAAAATGTTAGGGGAATGTTGGTCTGAAAATGTTAGGGGAATGTTGGTCTGAAAATGTTAGGGGAATGTTGGTCTGAAAATGTTAGGGGAATGTTAGTCTGAAAATGTTTGGGGAATGTTAGTCTGAAAATGTTTGGGGAATGTTAGTCTGAAAATGTTTGGGGAATGTTAGTCTGAAAATGTTAGGGGAATGTTAGTCTGTGCAACTCGCTATTCAGGTACTATGCAACTATTTTTTAATTTTTTATTTGTATATACAGTATAAGTAATTTGTTTTATCATTATTGTAAATCATTTTTATTATTGTCGGACATTTTATTAAACCAGTTCTTTAAATATGCTAAACTTGTTTTTGTTTCATTCTGTTTCATTGGCTAAATTAAGTTAAATCTGTGTTTTTAATTGTGACTCCGTCTTTAGTTTAATAAAATGCGTTATTAGTAGGCCTTTTTGTAAAAAAAAAAAACTAAAATAATAATTAGTCTATTGCTGTCATATGTTGGTTATGGTAAGCACTAACCTTGGTAAATGCTGCGACCTGTTGCTGTGACCTGTTCAAAACATTTTAAAGGTTTAAACCAGTTCGTTCACAAGTGTTTCGTTCCATTTTGTTGAGGATTTTTTTTGGACCAAATTTAAGCTCCAACTGTAATGTTGTGTTTGCCGCAATGTAATATCCTGCATGTATTTTCCCTCTAAACAATAGCTTGACTTGGCTAATAAAGTTTAGAAATGTTTGAACGTTTGGTGCTGTGCGGCTATTAGCCCATTTCTTGCAGGCCAATGATATGAAGGCAGTGCTCGCCGGCACCCCCGACAGTTCAACTTGAAGTGAGGAAGAATGTTTTAGGCTTACCATAGTTACTCCTATAATGTAACAATATAATGCTTATATTTATAAAAAATATATATATTATATTTGAAAATGTACAAATTAGCCAACTTTTGTACACCTCTAGCTGTAGTAGCCTATCTGACAAGGATAAAGAAATTAATGTTGTTGTCTTAGCCACTGGCATCTCTCTGTCTCTTTCTCTCTCCCTCTTTCTCTCCCTGTCTCTCTTTCTCTCTCGGCAGGCCCAAGCTTCTCTTCCTTTTTATATACTGAACAAAAATATAAACTCAATGATTTTACTGAATTACAGTTCATATAAGGAAGTCAGTCTAGATAAATTCATTAGGGCCTAATCTTTGGATTTGCTGTAATGGGTGGGTCTGGGAGGGTGTAGGCCCACCCACTTGGGAGCCAGCCCAGCCAATCAGAATGAGTTTTTCCCCACAAATGGGCTTTTTTTACAGACAGAAATACTCCTCAGTTTCATCAGCTGTCTGGGTGGCTGATCTCAGACGATCCCACAAGAAGTCGGATGTGGAGGTCCTGGGTTGGCGTGGTTACACGTGGTCTGAGGTGAAGAAGCCGGATGTGGAGGTCCTGGGTTGGCGTGGTTACACGTGGTCTGAGGTGAAGAAGCCGGATGTGGAGGTCCTGGGTTGGCGTGGTTACACGTGGTCTGAGGTTGTGAGGCCAGTTGGACGTCCTGCCAAATTCTTTATAACAACATTGCTTATGGTTGAGAAATGAACATTCAATTCTCTGGCAACAGCTCTGGTGGACATTCCTGCCATCAGCATGCCAATGGAATGCCCCCTCAAAAATTTGAGATGTCTGCGGCATTGTGATGTATGACAAAACTGCACATTTTAGAGTGGCCTTTTATTGTCCCCAGCACAAGGTGGACCTGTGTAATTATCATGCTGTTTAATCAGCTTCTTGATATCCCACACCTGTCAGGTAGATGGACAAAGGAGAAATGCTCACTAACAGGGATGTAAACACATTTGTTCACCAAATTTGACAGAAATACGTTTCATTAAACACAGGACCAACACTTCACATGTTGCGTTTTTATATTTTTGTTTTATCTCGTACCGTGGACGCCTATAGGCCTGTGCATGCAATGCCCTGATGCAATTTACTGCTGAAATCCGACAGCTGAACTGTGAGGTGGACAATTGTTTGAGGAAAGGAAAAACCAATAAAACAACAGGCTATAAAGTTTTCCATGGAAACACAAGGAATAGTGTTTTTGTAATTAGTTACAGGCTTTTTTTTGTGTGGTAATTTGTGCAATATCCCTCATTTATTGGCGTCTCTGGCTGTGTGGGTGGATACCCTAATGGGTTACGAACCCAATGCATTATGGGTGACCGGTACGTTTCTTAAATGTCCGATTTTTAAATTAAATCTTCCTGGTCACTTGTCTGGTGCCAAAATGTACTGACGAATATCCTGGTGTGTGATTTTGTGTGTTTTTTTTATTTTAAATTTAACCTCCAGTAAGATCAAATTCTTATTTACATGAGGGGAGTGATGGTCCTTTGGTGGTTTGTTGCACCACAGAAGACTACAGAAACCCTTTCTAATTTACATCACCCCCCCCCCCCCCCCCCCCCCGCTATCTAAAACACTGCCAGGCTCCTAGAGGGGTTGGTTGGGGGAGTGTCGCTCTATAAACTCTGACCCCCTTTTCCCCCTGGAGAGGGAAAGAAAGGGGGATGAAGATAGAAAGAGGGAAGGGCATTGAGGGTGCAGATGAAAGAAGAACATCAACTCAATGCTCTCTGAATGGTCTCGCTCTCTCACCCCCCCCCTCCCCACTGGGCAGAGCACTTCTTTCACACAACCCACACTCTGAGGCCTAATTTACATCTGTATGTAAATGTGTGTGTGAGAGACTCGTTCTGTCCTGTAGGCTACAGTTATATACATTTCCCAGTATTGTATTGTTGTTATCAGTATTGGCTACACAGTCCCCCCCCAAAAAAGGGGGGGGGGGGGGGGGTGTAAAAATAAGTGTTGACTTATTTTAACCCAGGATGAGTATTTTCATCACTGAGGAGTCAGAGCTTTAGTTTCTGAATTAAATCGGAGTGTTAAACGATGCAGTCATTGCAGTGTAAATGCAACTCAATTCAGTGGAATTTTAACACCATTTCAAGTCAAATTAACTCTGAAAATGTGACACTACCTAAAGAGTAACTTTAACACTATCTAGACTGGGACCTAATGTTAGCTAAACAGCATTAAATTAACACTTTTATTTGACTGTGTAGTAGGCCCTAGTAGTGTTTAGGGTAGTGGACATAGCCCTAGTAGTGTTTAGGGTAGTGGACATAGCCCTAGTAGTGTTTAGGGTAGTGGACATAGCCCTAGTAGTGTTTAGGGTAGTGGACATAGCCCTAGTAGTGTTTAGGGTAGTGGACATAGCCCTAGTAGTGTTTAGGGTAGTGGACATAGCCCTAGTAGTGTTTAGGGTAGTGGACATAGCCCTAGTAGTGTTTAGGGTAGTGGACATAGCCCTAGTAGTGTTTAGGGTAGTGGACATAGCCCTAGTAGTGTTTAGGGTAGTGGACATAGCCCTAGTAGTGTTTAGGGTAGTGGACATAGCCCTAGTAGTGTTTAGGGTAGTGGACATAGCCCTAGTAGTGTTTAGGGTAGTGGACATAGCCCTAGTAGTGTTTAGGGTAGTGGACATAGCCCTAGTAGAAGTGTAGAATGGAAACCCAGTGAAAAGTCCACTCATGAAGATGCCTGAGACCAGCGGCCCACATATGGAAAAACCATCTGCAACTATTTTCTTGTGGGCTGACCGACAGCTCAGAGTCCACCCATAGAGATTGATTGCCACAGTTTGGGATCTGAATTTGACCAGTGATTCCTCTTCAGAAAGCCTGTCACTTCACTCTTGAGTCTTACGTTCTATCCTCAGACAACGTCAGAGTCCAGACTATGTCTGGGAGGTGATAAAAGCCACGATAGAAAAAGGAGTGAATCAAAACGCAGTGATTCAGAGATGAGACCCCCAGTAGACACAGACTGGTACTGTTCAACACTTGACTGTGTGGTGGAGTCATCTCTTCTGTACTTTCTGTTTGGGGAGATGGTTATTTATTGCTCTGGGCTCTTTATTTTAATTGATTTATTTTACCTTTATTTAACTAGGCAAGTCAGTTAAGAACAAATTCTTATTTTCAATGACGGCCTAGGAACAGTGGGTTAACTGCCTGTTCAAGGGCAGAACGGCAGATTTGTACCTTGTCAGCTCGGGGGTTTGAACTTGCAACCTTCCGGTTACTAGTCCAACGCTCTAACCACTGCTACCCTGCCGCCCCAAACTGCTCTGTAGATGGTACTGCTCTGTAGATGGTTCTGTTCTGTAGATGGTTCTGTTCTGTAGATGGTTCTGTTCTGTAGATGGTACTGTTCTGTAGATGGTACTGTAGATGGTACTGTAGATGGTACTGTTCTGTAGATGGTACTGTTCTGTAGATGGTACTGTTCTGTAGATGGTACTGTAGATGGTACTGTAGATGGTACTGTTCTGTAGATGGTACTGTTCTGTAGATGGTACTGTTCTGTAGATGGTTCGGTACTGTAGATGGTACTGTAGATGGTACTGTTCTGTAGATGGTACTGTTCTGTAGATGGTACTGTTCTGTAGATGGTACTGTAGATGGTACTGTTCTGTAGATGGTACTGTAGATGGTACTGTTCTGTAGATGGTACTGTTCTGTAGATGGTACTGTTCTGTAGATGGTACTGTAGATGGTTCTGTTCTGTAGATGGTACTGTAGATGGTACTGTTCTGTAGATGGTACTGTAGATGGTACTGTTCTGTAGATGGTACTGTAGATGGTACTGTTCTGTAGATGGTACTGTTCTGTAGATGGTACTGTTCTGTAGATGGTACTGTTCTGTAGATGGTACTGCTCTGTAGATGGTACTGCTTTGTAGATGGTTCTGTAGATGGTACTGTTCTGGGTTCTGTAGATGGTACTGTACTGGGTTCTGTAGATGGTACTGTTCTGGGTTCTGTAGATGGTACTGTTCTGGGTTCTGTCGATGGTACTGTACTGTAGATGGTACTGTTCTGTAGATGGTACTGTAGATGGTACTGCTCTGTAGACGGTACTGTAGATGGTACTGTTCTTGGTTCTGTAGATGGTACTGTTCTGTAGATGGTTCTGTAGATGGTTCTGTAGATGGTACTGTTCTGTAGATGGTACTGTTCTGTAGATGGTACTGTAGATGGTACTGTTCTGTAGATGGTACTGTAGATGGTTCTGTTCTGTAGATGGTTCTGTTCTGTAGATGGTTCTTTAGATGGGACTGTTCTGTAGATGGTTCTGTTCTGTAGATGGTACTGTAGATGGTTCTGTTCTGTAGATGGTTCTGTAGATGGTTCTGTTCTGTAGATGGTTCTGTTCTGTAGATGGTACTGTAGATGGTACTGTTCTGTAGATGGTACTGTTCTGTAGATGGTTCTGTTCTGTAGATGGTACTGTAGATGGTTCTGTTCTGTAGATGGTTCTGTTCTGTAGATGGTACTGTAGATGGTACTGTTCTGTAGATGGTACTGTTCTGTAAATGGTTCTGTAGATGGTACTGTTCTGTAGATGGTACTGTTCTTGGTTCTGTAGATGGTACTGTTCTGTAGATGGTACTGTTCTGAGTTCTGTAGATGGTACTGTAGATGGTACTGTTCTGTAGATGGTTCTGTTCTGTAGATGGTACTGTTCTGTAGATGGTACTGTTCTGGGTTCTGTAGATGGTACTGTTCTGTAGATGGTACTGTTCTGGGTTCTGTAGATGGTACTATAGATGGTACTGTTCTGTAGATGTTTCTGTTCTGTAGGTGGTACTGTTCTGTAGGTGGTACTGTTCTGTAGGTGGTACTGTTCTGTAGGTGGTACTGTTCTGTAGATGGTACTGTAGATGGTACTGTAGATGGTTCTGTAGATGGTACTGTTCTGTAGATGGTACTGTAGATGGTTCTGTTCTGTAGATGGTACTGTTCTGTAGATGGTTCTGTTCTGTAGATGGTTCTGTTCTGTAGATGGTTCTGTTCTGAAGATGGTACTGTACTGTAGATGGTACTGTTCTGTAGATGGTACTGTTCTGTAGATGGTACTGTTCTGTAGATGGTTCTGTTCTGTAGATGGTTCTGTTCTGTAGATGGTTCTGTTCTGAAGATGGTACTGTACTGTAGATGGTTCTGTTCTGTAGATGGTTCTGTTCTGTAGATGGTTCTGTTCTGTAGCTGGTTCTGTTCTGTAGCTGGTTCTGTTCTGTAGCTGGTTCCGTTCTGAAGATGGTACTGTACTGTAGATGGTACTGTTCTGTAGATGGTACTGTTCTGTAGATGGTTCTGTTCTGTAGATGGTTCTGTTCTGTAGATGGTTCTGTAGATGGTTCTGTTCTGTAGATGGTTCTGTAGATGGTTCTGTTCTGTAGATGGTTATTTTCTGTAGATGGTTCTGTTCTGTAGATGGTATTGTTCTGTAGATGGTTCTGTAGGTGGTACTGTTCTGTAGATGGTTCTGTAGATGGTACTGTTCTGTAGATGGTACTGTAGATGGTACTGCTCTGTAGATGGTACTGTAGATGGTACTGTTCTGTAGATGGTACTGTAGATGGTACTGTTCTGTACATGGTACTGTTCTGTAGATGGTACTGTGGATTCTTATTTCTCTGTGGTTTTCGGCTGTTAACGATCATGTGTGTGTGTGTGTGTGTGTGTGTGTGTGTGTGTGTGTGTGTGTGTGTTTGTTTAGCGGAGTGCTTCAGGCTCGAGGCCAACAGTTAAAGGTCTCCCTATAGAGCTCCTTATGGAGCAGTGACACCCGCTTGATGTTGGAAGGCGGTCAGAGAGGGAACGAAATACAAGGAATGAGAGAGAGAACGAGTGCTGGAGTTTTTTTCTCTGGTTTCCCCTCTCTGTCATTAAACTCTCCCATGTGAAAGCTGGTGCTGTGTGGACCCTGCCAGAACCAGCCGTGTGTGTGCTCTCAGTGCTTTGCCTCAGGCGACCCAACCAGAACTACACACACACACAACCCCCCCTTGCCTAAGCCCGCATGCTATCCCTTAGAGGGGCATCCCAGAAGCCACCAGCCATCTGGACCCAGACAGTCAGTGATTTCCAAGTTTAACCCTCCTACTCTGCCTCTTTCAAGGAAAGGGGAAAGTTTCCCAGTGCAGATGAGCCTGATAATCAATCTCCCTTTTCTTCTTTCTACCAATCAATCAATCAATCAGTCAACCAGCCTTTTGTTTTTGTCTCTCTCTTTATCCTCTCCTCAGTCTCTCTCTCTCTCTATCCTCTCCTCCAGTCTCTCTCCTCAGTCTCTCTCTCTCTCTCTATCCTCTCCTCCAGTCTCTCTCTATTTCTCTCTCTTTATCCTCTCCTCAGTCTCTCTCCTCAGTCTCTCTCTTTATCCTCTCCTCAGTCTCTCTCTTTATCCTCTCCTCCAGTCTCTCTCTCCCCAGTCTCTCTCCCCAGTCTCTCTCCACAGTCTCTCTCCCCAGTCTCTCTCTCTTTATCCTCTCCTCAGTCTCTCTCCCCAGTCTCTTTCTTTATCCTCTCTCTCTATCCTCAGTCTCTCTTTCTTTATCCTCTCTCTCTATCCCCAGTCTCTCTTTCTTTATCCTCTCT
>NC_092167.1:44621584-44631584 GCF_045791955.1 Oncorhynchus clarkii lewisi
GTCGCTCTCTTTATCCTCTCCTCAGTCTCTCTCTCTCTCTCCTCTCCTCAGTCTCTCTCTCTCTATCCTCTCCTCAGTCTCTCTCTCTTTATCCTCTCCTCAGTCTCTCTCTCTTTATCCTCTCCTCAGTCTCTCTCTCTTTATCCTCTCCTCAGTCTCTCTCCCCAGTCTCTTTCTTTATCCTCTCTCTATCCTCAGTCTCTCTTTCTTTATCCTCTCTCTCTATCCTCAGTCTCTTTCTTTATCCTCTCTCTCTATCCCCAGTCTCTCTCTCTTTATCCTCCTCAGTCTCTCTCTCTCCTCAGTCTCTCTCTCTTTATCCTCTCCTCAGTCTCTCTTTATCCTCTCCTCAGTCTCTCTCTGTATCCTCTCCTCAGTCTCTCCTCAGTCGCTCTCTTTATCCTCTCTTCAGTCTCTCTCTCTCTCTCCTCTCCTCAGTCTCTCTCTCTTTATCCTCTCCTCAGTCTCTCTCTCTTTATCCTCTCCTCAGTCTCTCTCCCCAGTCTCTTTCTTTATCCTCTCTCTATCCTCAGTCTCTCTTTCTTTATCCTCTCTCTCTATCCTCAGTCTCTCTTTCTTTATCCTCTCTCTCTATCCCCATTCTCTCTCTCTTTATCCTCCTCAGTCTCTCTCTCTCCTCAGTCTCTCTCCTCAGTCTCTCTCCTCCGTCTCTCTCTCTTTATCCTCTCCTCAGTCTCTCTCTCTTTGTCCTCTCCCCAGTCTCTCTCTCTTTGTCCTCTCCTCAGTCTCTCTCTCTTTGTCCTCTCCTCAGTCTCTCTCTCTTTGTCCTCTCCTCAGTCTCTCTTTATCCTATCCTCCAGTCTCTCTCTCTCTCTTTATCCTCTCCTCAGTCTTTCTCTTTCTTTATCCTCTCCTCAGTCTCTCTCTCTATCCTCTCCTCAGTCTCTCTCTCTCTCTTTATCCTCTCCCCAGTCTCTCTCTTTATCCTCTCATCCTCTCCCCAGTCACTCTCTTTATCCTCTCCTCAGTCTCTCTTCTCAGTCTCTCTCCTCAGTCTCTCTCCTCAGTCTCTCTCCTCAGTCTCTCTCTCTCTCTCTCTTTATCCTCTCCTCAGTCTCTCTCTTTCTCTCTCTCTCTCTCTCTCCTCTACTCAGTCTCTCTCTCTCTCTCTCTTTATCCTCCCCTCAGTCTCTCTCTTTATCCTCTCCTCAGTCTCTCTCTCTCTCTTTATCCTCTCCTCAGTCTCTCTCTTTATCCTCTCCTCAGTCTCTCTCTCTCTCTATCCTCTCCTCAGTCTCTCTCTTTATCCTCTCCTCAGTCTCTCTCCTCAGTCTCTCTCCTCAGTCTCTCTCCTCAGTCTCTCTCCTCAGTCTCTCTCCTCAGTCTCTCTCCTCAGTCTCTCTCTCTCTTTATCCTCTCCTCAGTCTCTCTCCTCAGTCTCTCTCTCTCTATCCTCTCCTCAGTCTCTCTCTCTCTATCCTCTCCTCAGTCTCTCTCTCTCTATCCTCTCCTCAGTCTCTCTCTATCCTCTCCTCAGTCTCTCTCTCTCTATCCTCTCCTCAGTCTCTCTCTCTATCCTCTCCTCAGTCTCTCTCTCTCTATCCTCTCTTCAGTCTCTCAGTCTCTCTCTCTCTCTCTCTCTCTATCCTCTCCTCAGTCTCTCTCTCTCTCTCTATCCTCTCCTCAGTCTCTCTCCCTTGCGGTATTGTTTAATCCTCATGTTTTTTTAGTTATGCTGGCTAACAGGAAAGGTTGTGAGTGTTTGTATTGAGTCTTCCCTGAGCTCGCACCCCAGGCAGTGATGTGATGCTTGGCATTGCTGGGTGGCACATGCTCGCACTGATGCCAAGCTCCGCGAGAGAGGGGCTGTACACACACACACACACACCACACACCACACACACACACTGTTTTCTCAATGATTAAATGGTTGTTTGAAAGATGAGTTCATATATAGTTCCTCAGACCACACACTGTCACCTAGGTGTTGATTATGGGATCTGTGTGTGTGGGGGTTTAAATTCAGCGTGACATGATGATGCTGGTATTTGTCATTAGGGAGTAAATGTAGCCAATGCTGGCAGCTTCTTCTAAATCTCTACTCTCTCCCTCCCACCGTCTCCAAACCAGTCACTAACACTCCCAGGTTTTCCATCTCTCTCTCTCACTAATGCTTGTGCATGTCCTCAAGACACTCACATTGAGGGATTGTTATCCAGAGTGACCTGTCAACAACTTAGAGTGTTGTAAATAATCACGATCACAAGGAAAACCTTTCCTAGAAGTCCACAAGCCTGCTCTTACCACAGTTCATCATATCTCTAGCTGTGAATTTCTCCTACCACCCATGTCTACACAAAAGTATGAGTGAGAGGTTGGGTAATTACAGGGTTGTGGAGAGAGAGAGAGAGAGAGCCTGTCAGCCCTCAGGTATTGAAATCAAACACCTCTAATCCTCCTAAGTGTTGTTCTCCCCTGCACAACCCCTCCAGGCCCCAACGGGTGTTGAGCGTTCATAGATTCATCAGCTATTCTGCACGCTGGTACACTCAGACGAGAGTGCTCTGAAATCGGAGTAAATAGCCAAAGTGAATTTACGAACGCACCCTAAGAAAAGGGCTCTGACTAGGGCGTCTCTACGCCGGGATCTGACTAGGGCGTCTCTACGCCGGGATCTGACTAGGGCGTCTCTACGCCGGGATCTGACTAGGGCGTCTCTACGCCGGGATCTGACTAGGGCGTCTCTACGCCGGGATCTGACTAGGGCGTCTCTACGCCGGGATCTGACTAGGGCGTCTCTACCCCGGGATCTGACTAGGGCGTCTCTACGCCGGGATCTGACTAGGGCGTCTCTACCCTGGGATCTGACTAGGGCGTCTCTACGCCGGGATCTGACTAGGGCGTCTCTACGCCGGGATCTGACTAGGGCGTCTCTACGCCGGGATCTGACTAGGGCGTCTCTACGCCGGGATCTGACTAGGGCGTCTCTACGCCGGGATCTGACTAGGGCGTCTCTACGCCGGGATCTGACTAGGGCGTCTCTACGCCGGGATCTGACTAGGGCGTCTCTACGCCGGGATCTGACTAGGGCGTCTCTACGCCGGGATCTGACTAGGGCGTCTCTACGCCGGGATCTGACTAGGGCGTCTCTACGCCGGGATCTGACTAGGGCGTCTCTACGCCGGGATCTGACTAGGGCGTCTCTACGCCGGGATCTGACTAGGGCGTCTCTACCCTGGGATCTGACTAGGGCGTCTCTACGCCGGGATCTGACTAGGGCGTCTCTACGCCGGGATCTGACTAGGGCGTCTCTACGCCGGGATCTGACTAGGGCGTCTCTACGCCGGGATCTGACTAGGGCGTCTCTACGCCGGGATCTGACTAGGGCGTCTCTACGCCGGGATCTGACTAGGGCGTCTCTACGCCGGGATCTGACTAGGGCGTCTCTACGCCGGGATCTGACTAGGGCGTCTCTACGCCGGGATCTGACTAGGGCGTCTCTACGCCGGGATCTGACTAGGGCGTCTCTAAAAATCCATGTTATTTAATTATCGCACCCACACTGCTCGCACGCGCCAGCGAGCGTCTGCGACGCAAAGGGCTAAAATAGAAGTCATTCCTATTTCTGACACAGATTGTGTGTTCTTGGTGTTATTTCGCCTCTCATCTACCACCAATACATCATGCCACCTCTCATCTACCACCAATACATTGTGTCACCTCTCACCTACCACCAATACATTGTGCCTCCTCTCACCTACCACCAATACATTGTGCCTCCTCTCACCTACCACCAATACATTGTGTCACCTCTCACCTACCACCAATACATTGTGTCACCTCTCACCTACCACCAATACATTGTGTCACCTCTCACCTACCACCAATACATTGTCACCTCTCATCTACCACCAATACATCATGCCACCTCTCATCTACCACCAATACATTGTCACCTACCACCAATACATTGTACCTCCTCTCATCTACCACCAATACATTGTACCTCCTCTCACCTACCACCAATACATTGTGCCTCCTCTCGCCTACCACCAATACATTGTGTCACCTCTCACCTACCACCAATACATTGTGTCACCTCTCACCTACCACAGATACATCATGTCACCTCTCACCTACCACCAATACATCATGTCACCTCTCACCTACCACCAATACATCATGTCACCTCTCACCTACCACCAATACATCATGTCACCTACCACCAATACATCATGTCACCTCTCACCTACCACCAATACATCGTGTCACCTCTCATCTACCACCAATACATTGTGCCTCCTCTCACCTACCACCAATACATCATGTCACCTCTCATCTACCACCAATACATCATGTCACCTCTCATCTACCACCAATACACCAATACATCATGTCACCTCTCATCTACCACCAATACATCATGTCACCTCTCATCTACCACCAATACATCATGCCACCTCTCATCTACCACCAATACATTGTCACCTACCACCAATACATTGTACCTCCTCTCATCTACCACCAATACATTGTGCCTCATCTCGCCTACCACCAATACATTGTGTCACCTCTCACCTACCACCAATACATTGTGTCACCTCTCACCTACCACCAATACATCGTGTCAACTCTCACCTACCACCAATACATCGTGTCACCTCTCACCTACCACCAATATATCATGCCACCTCTCACTTATCACCAATACATCGTGTCACCTCTCACCTACCACCAATACATCGTGTCACCTCTCATCTACCACCAATGCATTGTGTCACCTCTCATCTACCACCAATACACCAATACATCATGTCACCTCTCACCTACCACCAATACATCGTGTCACCTCTCACCTACCACCAATACATCGTGTCACCTCTCACCTACCACCAATACATCGTGTCACCTCTCACCTACCACCAATACATTGTGTCACCTCTCACCTACCACCAATACATTGTGTCACCTCTCACCTACCACCAATACATCGTGTCAACTCTCACCTACCACCAATACATTGTGTCACCTCTCACCTACCACCAATACATCATGTCACCTCTCACCTACCACCAATACATCGTGTCACCTCTCACCTACCAATATCAAACACATTTCCCCAAGCTAAAGGTCCACCTAATTACTACTGTGATAAAGCCGGCCTCCCTTTTGAGACATTTGGCTTCAATGGGTTTCATTTGGACATTTGTGACCCTACCGCTGACACTAAATGTGGAAGACTGTTGGAAGCCTCTTGATAGAGGGGGGCTTTTACATGCAACACATTCAATTGGTAGACAATGATCCCCCCCCCCCCCCCCTCCCCTCAAGTCACCGCACCCCCTGGATGGCTGACAGACTTGACCTCCGACCAGGGGGGGGGGCGGGGGTTGGTCTTAATGACGTCCTCGTCTGTTGTCAGACGAACAGAGCAGAGCACAGGGGACACCAATCAAAGCCCTGCACCCTGACCATTAGGATGGCAAGTCTGAGTCCTCAGGATGTTGTGTTCAGTGTCATACCAACAGGAATAATGTGTGTGTTTTTCAACATCTGATTATTACCTAAGAGATGGGCGGGTGCTGTCATGACTGTCACCAGAGCGTGGTGAGGATTTGGAGATTAGAGGCCCCACTATCATCGATGTTGTTCAACCACACTTAGGCTCTTCTGAACCCCTCCAGTCTACCACACAGTCACAGAAATTAGCCAAGCTAGATGTCTTGTGTTGATGACTCACCATTGGTGTTCTTTCATTTGGGTAAAGCGCTGTTCTGAAGAATCCGACAGTACGATTCCATGCAGCGTGTTGGTACGTTTCTCTGCAACAGCATCTCTACTCTCTCCTACTGACTCTGATGCGTCTCTGTGTGTGTGTGTGTGTGTGTGTGTGTTGTGTTGTTTTTTAAATTTTTTATCAAGGACCCTAACTTATCTTGTCAGTGTCTGTCTGCTTCCTATTGAACCTCCAAAAGCATGAGGAAGTTATTGTGCCAAACCCAGCATGACCTTCTCGTGTTAAACCTACGTGTGTGTGGTTTTTTCAGAATGTCATTCAGCCTGCCATGCACTGTGAGGTAGGGGGAAGTACAGCCAGGTCAGTCATCACACAGTGACACTAGTGACTTATTGACCCGCTTTACATACATGACTGTCATCGTCTTTTACCCTGGTGACCTTGTGCACTGCTATGGATGCTTGGTGGACAGTCCACTGCTCATACACTTCCCGGTGCAGTAGATGGCAAGAAGTATTCATTCATATCCTTACTAGGTCCAGGTGGGAGTTTTGGCCGGAGGAAACGGTGGTGATCTCACTTCCTGTTGGAAAAGGGAGAGTCAGGACTTCCTGTTGGAAAAGAGAGAGTCAGGACTTCCTGTTGGAAAAGAGAGAGTCAGGACTTCCTGTTATTATGAAGGCCTGAGTATTTTTTTTTATGTGGAACTACCGTTTGGCTTGATTAGTTGTGTTAAAATGGAAGTACATAGGCCTAGTGACCTATGGTGGTGCTGCGCCTCTGCTTGTCAGGACTATTGGCAGGTCCACAGACACACCGAGTCAGAATCAGTATCCTTTGGTTCTTCTGTGTGATGTTACATTGATCCCCAGCGAAGACCACATGCACTAGGTTGTTCTGCTTGGTCAATACGCTGTGCCCAGCTGTGTACATTCCAACACTTCTCTGTTTTATTTCCCTGTCCTAATTAACTGTATATAGACTGAAGAACATCAACACGGTCTGGCTGGGGAAGTTGTCTCTGTGTAAATGAACTCCCAAAAAGCAGGATGTACTGCAGACTGAACCAGTTGTAGTGAGGAGGTGGGAGGAAGCGAGAGAGTGATAGCGGAGGGAGAGAAACAGAAAGCCCAGTTTGGACAGAGCTTCCTTTTCCTCTATTGGCCTCCTCTCTGAAGAGGTGGAAATGTCACCAACAGACCAGACATATATTTTTGTATTCTTATTTCCTTTCTTCCTCCTCTCTTCCTACCTCCAGTGTCCACCAGCCGGGGTTAGCCTGTTTTGCTACACTCGTCCAGACAGAAAAATAAAAAAAGGCATTTTATGTCTGTCTCGAGGTACACTAGCTAGCGCCCTTGGGGTCGTCAAGCGTTTTGATTGACAGCTGGCTATTTTTAATCCCTGTGTGCCATTGGGCCTCTGAGGCCAGGAAGTGAACCCAGCTGGCTGAAGGACAGAAAGGCATACCTCTTTCTGAATAAAAGTGTAAATGAAGGTATGATAGCCTAGTGGTTAGAGCGTTTGGGCCAGTAACCAAAAGGTTGCTATATCGAATCCCCGAGCTGACAAGGTAAAAATCTGTCGTTCTGCCCCTGAACAAGGCAGTTTAACCCACTGTTCCTAGGCCGTCATTGTAAATAAACATTTGTTCTTAACTTATTTGCATAGTTAAACATAGGTGTAATTAAAAAAATAAAAAATTGATAGGCCAGACAGTCTACCTCCACCTCTACTTCACTAATCTAAATTGGTTTTGGACCTCTGACACGCTGAGTGTGTTCCTCCCCTTTTCTTGTTATTTTCTTAGCTGATGCTTGTGGTGGTTCACACAAATAAGCGATCAAGCAAACCAATAAATGGTGTGTGTGTGTGTGTGTGTGTGTGTGTGTGTGTGTGTGTGTGTGTGTGTGTGTGCAGTCTGTACATAGAGCTGTGAAGACACGGCTGTGGTTTTTCCTGGAACTTGGTTTTCACACTAAGCGCTGTGATGGCCAGAAACACCATCTCTAAGCTATGCCTCAGAGAGATAGCAATGTCATGACGTTTCCCTCTTTGGGTACAGCGAGCACCTCTCTGTCTCCTACACTCAGGCTGCTGTGACCTCAGGTCGTAAATTCCTGGTGGAGATTATCTCCTCATGGCCACAGTATAGAGAGGCGTGAAGTTTCATAGAGGGAACAAAAAGATCGGTGAAGAATCCAGCTACGAACTGGTCCGTTTGGTACAATTTTGTGAAACTCATGGGAGACAATACGGCCACATTACCATAACGCTGTTTATATAATAGCCTCAGTTATGAGGCTTGCATCTAATTGCTGTACAGGATGAATGAGGAACGTTTAAACTATTTGTGAAATTATGGGATGCTATGTAATGATGTAATGTGAGAGAATTGTATTTCTGTGTAAAGTTTCACTTAAGTCACTGGCACGCCTCCATGAACACAGTTAGGACCTGGCGTCATGAGACAGCCTTTTTCTGCTCTTCCGAATAAAACCCCCACTATGAGAATTTCTCAACAGACCATGTTTCTCTCAATTACGAGAGGACAAAGTTTGCAGACCAGCTTACCTCGATAACGAGAGGGCCAAGGTTTGAGACCAGCCTGCTGAATCTTTTAGCCATCCCACGTGGTTAAACTCTTAGACTATCGATACCGTCAGAATAAGAACAAGTCTTTGATATTAATTACTAGTCTGCAGCTAGGAATTTGGCATCATTGAACTTGAAGACCGACAACCGCCGAAACACCCATTCTACAACAACATCGCTGAATGTTACTCTGAAGTATCCATTCTGACCACGGCAGGGAGAGAGACGGACAATTCTACAAAAGAAACAAACTTTTCAACAGCGATCAAGACGACACACTGAGCGTAAATATATATATTGATTGCAATTGTTCCCGAATGAGTGAGCGTTCATGTGCAAAGGATTAGCATTTCAATTGTTATAATTATCAACTCTGTAGTGACTTCTTAGTCGACCCCCACTCCCCTTTTGTCTAACAAGCCGCCATGCCGGTTTAGCCCACATTCCCCTATCATTTCTTGTAACCATATTTACTTTGTTTGTGTGTGCACTTCTGTGATTGTTTAGTTAATTGTGTTAAATCATTTATTTATTAACTGATGTATGGATGACTCATAGTGAAGACTGGGTTCGTGCAGATAACCAACAATTTACAACGTTTGGAATGAGACTAACGTGAGAGAAAGAAGAATTCATTAGTCAGAAGACTAATTGATCAGATATTAAAATATCTGGAAAGTTGAATTAGGAAAATTATAACTTTTGTAATCTGAATATTTTCCTCGGTGCCCCGACTTCCTAGTTAATTACAGTTACATGATTAATCAGTTTAATCGCGTAATAATAATTAGAGTAATTTGATAAAATAAGTCTTCAGTTTAATGATGCCGAAGACACGATAGCAACAAAGCTGAAATCTCTACCAATCTCCATTTGAGATTCACCTTTTCTGTGCTTTTTCCAATGTCTCCTTTTTGTGTTTTTGAAACAACCAGTTTTATACCAGAGAAGTTTAGGATTGCTAGTTGTGTGTGAGAGATATTTACAATGTTATCACCCTAGCTGGCCTGAGCATGATGCTGATAGGTAAGTGTTTGTGGTGATGATTGCAGTGAAGTTTGACCATGGTGTTGAGCAAGCCTTTAGCCTGCTATAAAGCAGGAACTTGCCTGTTTTATGTTTTAGAAAGATCAGCTTGAAATGGACTTGGTCCAACGCATATTCAAGTTTTAGCTTTCTTTAATAATCCAGAAAGTCAACAATTATTTCTGGTTGCTTTAACTCATTGTCTATTTCCGTTCTTCTCCCTTCTTTCTCTGTCCTCCTTTCTCTCCACATTCAAATATCTCTCTTGCAATTATCTCCTCTCATCTTATAGAGGCGCCTCCCCCACCCCTCTTCCAGGATTGGGGGGATAAGGGAGAGAAGGACACAGGGATGCAAACTAGTCACCTTTTGGTGAAATTTGCCATTCTGTATCCAAAATAGGTGACCTATGTGATTTGTGTAGATCCGATGAGAAAAGTTTGGGTGGGGTGGCTTTGGGTGACTACTGACTGTATGCCAACGAGTGATGCGCATTTGGAGCAATACTGGCTGTATCCAAGGCTCAGCCAATCAGGATGCTAAGAGCAGTCCCAGAGCAGGGCCTTACAGGATGCTAAGAGCAGTCCCAGAGCAGGGCCTTACAGGATGCTAAGAGCAGTCCCAGAGCAGGGCCTTACAGGATGCTAAGAGCAGTCCCAGAGCAGGGCCTTACAGGATGCT